>NC_079209.1:40965034-41075034 GCF_026745355.1 Beta vulgaris subsp. vulgaris | reverse complement strand
AACAACGGGGTCATGATCTTTGACCAAAAAGACATACATAAGGATAGTGATAGTGAAAACAGTGATGATCATCTCATAGAGCTCTTGAAAGGGGATGGATATTCTGCTCTAGCTTATGAAAGCGAAGAATATCAGATCATAGAGATTATCAGTGATACTAGTGTTAGTGACGACGAGGTTACATGGTATTACTAAGCCCGACTTATAACTATTAGTGAAGATGTACAGCAGTTGCATAATTAGGAGATTTTTGGGGCACATACTTTTTGGAACAGATTGGCAGATATGGTGCATCTCTATTATATAGCTTAAGTTACTTAGATTTTGGCTCCTTAGAATACGGGAATGATTATGTTAAAACTTTCTAGGTTATTATGTTTCACCATCTATGGATATTATTTTGGATTGTGTATAGTGGTCACTTTTATATAAATGCATATTTCTTTCTTTGATAATCTATAATTTCTTTCTTCCATTTATGTTAATTTTCTGAATTATTATGCAAAATAAGTAAATAAATAAATAATATTAAAAATTGCGTAGCATTATTAAATATCATTATAATAATTTGGTGCATCTAAAAAGCTATTTTATAAAATTTTACAGTTGCATCTAAATATAATTAGGAGCAACATGTATAAATACCCCTAAATGTTTTTTGAACCTATGAAACGTAATTGCATCTAAATATAATCTGTGGCAAAATTTATAGTTGCATCTAAACATAAGTGGTTTTAGAAACAATATTTGTGTGCCCCAAAAACTAAGCAATAGATGCAATTTAAAATTAGAGACAAACTTATGGTTGCCTCTAAATATAAATGGTCTTATCACCAACGTAACATGTGTGCCCCAAAAATATGGCATTAGAGGCAACCTATAATTAGCGACTGCCTGGTGGTCGCCTCTAAATGTAAGTGGCTTTAGCAACAATTCAAGTTTTGTGCCTCAAAAGGGTGGGATTAGGGGCAACCAACATTAGCAACACCATAACTTGTCTGTCTCTAAAAGGTAGGATTAGGGGCAAAATTAGCAACACATAATTGTTGTCTCTAAAAGGTGCATTAGGGGCAACATCAATAATGGCTAAAAGGTGGATTAGGGACTATTTGCGACGGACTAATTAGAGGCAGCGAGAAAATTGCTTCTAAACACCATTAGAGGCTACAGATATATATTTAGATGCAATTTTGGATTGCCTCTATATGTAGTTTTTTTTGTAGTGTATGAACGAAAAAAGAAGAGGAAGAATCATTTAACAACCATGTTTCGTGACAGCAAAAAGGAAAAGAGCCATGAAAATTATCATTACAAAGATTAACAAGGATAGGGAAGTGGCTTGAATAAGTTTTAGGGGGGATAGAGTACTTGAGTTGATGGGTAGGTGTTTAACCAACTCAGGTTTGCCAAAGCTCAATCAAGCCGCTCTTTGATTAGACATAAACCTTTTAACATTATTTCAAGTGTAGGGGTTGCCATGGAGCCATGAATCCACCATGCATGCCTCATCAATAAACTTGTCAAAGTCGATGCATTGATTCGGGTTGAAAATTCTTCCACCAAAATTTTCAGACTGATTTGTGACTTCATTCAAGTCACCTAAGAATATCCAAGGGACGTTTTGTGGGGGTAGATTGGCTTGTAAAGAGTTCCAAAACTTGGTGCCTATCACAGGGGATACTCGGAGCGTGAACTCTCGTAATCAGAACTCCGACTGATTAAGCTTCACCTTAAATTGAGCGTGAAAATAGTTAGGCGTCCCCTTAGTGTAATATATCATTTCAACCTCATTCTTCTAAAAGAGCCATATACTGCCTCTTTTCCCCAATGGGGGAGACTACTTTATAATTATAAAACCCAAGAATATGTGAAACACTATTGGCTCTAGCCTCGTCGTTTTTAGTCTCAACCAATATGAAAATCGTCGGTTTATGAGTATGTAGAACTTTGCATGCATGAGAGAGAAATTCATTGCTATTTGCACCACGTACATTCCACATAAGAATCTTCATGTTGAAGTTAGGAAGAGGACAACGCATCTCAATAGAGGCTTTTTTAGGATGCTTCCCGTGGGAAGTATTTGTCCCACTCCTTGCAATTCCGAGCTTCCCCCAAGCTCAATACCTACTCTATCTTGAGAGGAGTCATCATTGCATGAATTTCCTTCATTGTGTGAGGAAGTTGCCAGGATCGAATTTCCAATTATAGTCCCACCACATCCTTTTGAATTAAATATAAAGAGGTAAGGTTTAGAAACTTCTCTTCATTTAATTCTTTGCTTTCTAATTGCAAGTGATGGACCATCAGGCGTCTCAAGGGAGGTACAAAAACCAGAGGGGGGGGGGGGAGGGGGATTGCCATCGGGGGAGGGGGGTTTCCATCGGGGGGGGGGGGGTGGCGACGTCTTGCATGCCTGAATTGTTGCATTCATTTGTCAATGACAAAGGCGACGATTCTTGTATTGTTATTACTGGCTTTGAAGTTGTTGACGATGGTTGAGAAGAGGACATTGTTAACTTAAATCAAGGTTTCATTAGTAGGCAAGTTAGAGGTTGTTATAGCAGTGGAGGAAGTTTGCATGGGATATAAAGAGGAAGCAGACGGGAGTGCATAGGACAAAGGTACACCATTGGGTGGTTTTTTGGCAGAATTAAGAATGGAAGGAAAGGAAGAGTAATCTTTTAATTCACACAAGTTATCCTATCATTATTGGGATTTCCCACACAAAGTTCTTTCTTTTAGCAGCAGAGTTGGTAATTTCTTGGGAAACAAAGGGTTTCTTCCTATTAGTTGGACCATTAACTTTGTTATTAGGTTTTGGGTTTTTTTTTTTGTTTTTCAAGGGGTCAAAATATTGGGAATTAGGTTTAGCAACAATAAGATTTTTCTGTTGTTGCGTGTAGGATTAAGACCCTTTTTCCTATGACTAACCATAGTCCAGGATCAAGGTTTATCCAATTTAGGGTTCGAGTTCTGTGTTGGTTGAAAGTTGGGCTTAGAAGTAGGAGATGGCCCATTAGCATTCTCGTCTGAAGACTTACCCGAGGAAGAGCATTCAGTTTGTAGCAACAATTGGCCCATTAACTAAACTTGTACATTTGTCTTTCAGATTCCCAATCCTTCCACACTTGAAGCAAAGTAAATGAATATTCTCATATTCAACCATTTGCCAAGCATTGGACACCCAAATTCGTGAAACCAATGGCCTCTTCAGATCAATCTCCAATGCAAATCTTGCATATCTGGCCCTGGTTAGGTGATTTGTAGCATAGTCAACTCTAATTGGCTTGCCTTCTATTTTGTCTATGTCAAATAGAGTGTGTTTGTTATAATACTCCACAGGCAGCTCCAGGAAGCGGATCAAACCATAATACTATTGAAAGGGTTCTCCGACAGTCTAAAATTTGGTTGCCACTTAGTAACCATGAGAATATAATCTTGAATAAACCAGGGCCCTCCCAAAAGAGCACACTTTTAATCATCCGCTAGCGAGAATCTAAATAGGAAAATATTTTTTCCCAAATCCATGGCCTCAAATTTTTTTTTTGGGCTTCCACATGATGCGCACACGTTGAGTCATAAAGGAAGACCTAATTGAAATCCTTAAGCACTTATTCATAATTGTAACTTTCCAAGGATTACGCAGCACTTCCAATTGAGAGGATGAAAATTGGACAACTCTAGAGTCGTCCGGTGGTGTTATCGCTATATCCTCCCAGTCATTGTCTTCTATGGCAAGTTGTTTGGCTTCCTTGAACCATTGAGAAGAGGAAAACTCGCTTCTATAAAGGATACATAAATGGGAGTTGTGACAGCCCGCACTTTCGAGCTGGTAGCTAATCAAACTTAAGATACACAAAATACAATCAACACTTAACAAACCTCGAATTTACATTTATTCACACCTGTAACAACCCGCACTTCCGAACTGCTAACTAATCACACTTAAGATACACAAAACACAATCAACACTTAACAAACCTCGAATTTACATTTATTCACAGCGGAAATAAAACATATAAAAACGATCATGGATCTGTGGTTCAGGGGCCCACAACATAACAACTTAAAAATTAAATAACAGATTACGAATACTTCCAAACAAAGCATCTAACTTTAACCTCAGCCCACCATTTCATAACATAATAATCTTCTTCTTGATCAATAATCATATTTCAAGACCTCGACATCAACCCTGCAAAATCACTAACAAGGAACCCTGCCCCACCAGGACAGGTTCTAAGAACAAAATCAGAAAAACTGAGTACACACATCGTCCAACCAGAAATTCATTTTAGTGGCTTAAAATATAGTTGTGCGGTTTATTACTCGTCAAGTGGAACAATCCCAAACTTCAAAAATACTTAAAATAAAATAGTTAAAAATATTTTTATTATGACACCAGCAACCCTTAACTAGAAAGTCCGAGAAAGAGTACTCATACGTATACTACAAATAATAAGTTCCTTGCCATAAGGAAAAAGTTCGACAACAGTTCAAATACATAAGCTCATCCCAAAACCTCATTTTTGGTGGTTTAAGACCATTCGTATACAATTCATGCTAGAATTCAGTATGCTTCACAAGTAAGGTGCTTGCTTAAAAATTTCAGGATTACTATCCTTGCACAATCACATTAATGTAAGAATTTTTATCATGAAGATCACCACTTAGACCATTCAAAACCCTTTGGTTCTATAGCATTTAATTTATTTGGGTAAAGCGAACACGAATAGAGAGGGGCTCCTTACACAAGGAGCCGACTGTCTCTAAGCTAATGGAGGTCGTCACCCCACCGTTTAAATATTTATGCTTGCAAGCCTTAACCAGGACATGTCCTACTTTTATTTATTTGCTGGACTGCACCCACCCAGCGAGGGTTCGGAAGGAGATCACCCATCCTCCAAGGGTTGTTGTTCATACCGCACCTTATTTGGTATCGGCCTTTACCCACTTGTATTCATAGTTCATTTACATAAATAGTTTAAATGCACAATTTATCAATTCCACATGTGTTCCAAAGAATACCTATTCATCCATGGAGAGGAAAAAGAATCACAACTCCTATTGTATCGCTAATCATTGCAAGACTTGGATCTTCTTTTGAAATCTTTTGTCTTACGTCAACAATTTCACATATTAGTTGCGTGTAAAGATATAAGGAAATAATGAATTCTTTACTGCTTGTAAAAGTCGTATAGGCACTTAGTGTGCTCATTTAAGCTTTACCAAAAGGGTTGAGTTAACTTGAACATTTGGAACTTTTGGCAAAATAATTGCAGCAAAAACACTGAACTTAAAATGAACATAATTTCCTGTTCGGTACTTCGAATTAGGAATTTCCAAAACTTAACCTCAATAACTTTTGGATCATGACTACTCAAAGGAACAATACCCGCTCCATAACACATATTGAGCATCTCGCTCCATAAGTGTTGTTTACTTTCCCTATAAAACAATAACTAAATCATAATGCTTATTTTCTTTCAAAACTTATACTCTTGTTCTTAATTCGTATCGCATACTCAATTCCAAAGTGTATCAACGACTCAAACTTCCGTCCGTAAATTAATATAAAACAAAACAAAGTTGAAATGTAATTAACATATCCAAAATACTTGAACCTCAATAATCTTATTATAACACAAAATCAAATCTCAAATAATCTCACTTACCTCCAATATTCTTTTCAAGGAAGTAATATACATAAAACATATTCGAAATCAAATGTCTCTCCGCAGTCGAACCCATAACATAATGAAAATGTAAAATATGTTTCTCAAAGACTTATAAGATAATTAACTATTAACGAGACCCAATTCTAAGCTCGTGTGATTTACCTGTAATATTTTAATTGTAGACTATAAGGTATCCTCTAACATTGTAATAGCCCTATTTTTAAGAACCTTTATTTAAAAGCTAAAAGTAGTTAAGACCATCATTCTTAATGGTTAAGAAAGCTTATGGATAAGCATTATCATTCTTAATGGTTAAGAAAGCTTGTGGATAAGTATTATCATTGATTAATAAAGGTTACGTTGTGGATAAGTACTATCATTCTTAGTGGTTAAGAAAGGTTGTGGATAAGCACTAACATTCTTAGTGGTTAAGAAAGCTCGTGGATAAGGTCCTATCTTTCTTAATGGTTAAGAAAGGTCAAAGAGGATAAGATCCATCATTATTATTGGCTAAGAAGGCTTTGGAAACCAATAGATAAGTTAGAAAGTCTTTGAGAGCCTTAAACATTAAGATTATGAAAATCGTTTGGAGATTGTTTTATCGAGTAACGATGAACTTCCAGTTAAAGAGCCTTTCGGGTTTGAATCTGAGATCAAAACCTAACCAAACTTGATATATGACATGCTTGGGATGTCTTAAGGTTAAAATAGTCATTTATGCCCAAGAATTACGTGGCTCAATAAGGTAAATTGCTTACATAGTAAAAACTGGCCAGCTGAAATTACAGCTCAGACATACGCTTAAATAAAGCTGCTCAGCAGCTACTTAAGTGTCGATCTCTCAAAGCCCTTTGTATGCATGAAATCCAACACCTAAGGCTAACACGTGAGGCAAAAATCACCCAAAAACTCCAAGAAACCGACCTTGCCCAGAAGAGGTTTCCCTCCCCTCGAGGTACCACCAGAACTGGCTTTTATAGTATGTTCTGGATTTTCGTCTCTTTTCTCTTATTTCTTCTTCCTGGACACACACTTTTCTCTACATAGAACTCTTATAAACATCCATACAAAGTAGTACAAGCTTTGGTTCCAACCTTTAGACCATAAAATCATATAGATTACCTTGCTGAAAGATCACATAAGTTGCTGTAAGTTCAACAGATTACACCTCTTGTATTTAAGCTTAGTTTTTCTATCTATAAGCTTGTTGAAACTAATCTTTAGCATTTTATATATTTAGGAGAAGCTGTAGGAGTAGTTAACCAATTGGGTTCAGGAGTTTCGTGGCCTTAAGCATCCTTAGTGAAGGTACACACTTAGTTTGGTTTTACCCTAGAGATTTTCATACCTATAGTTAGGTGATTGTTTCTTTCTAGTGTAAAGCATGTTTATGAAATGAATTTACTTATGATGGTATTTTATTATGTTTATTGAGTATGTAACATGGATATAGCATGCTAATAGGTTCATTAGAGATGTTTTATTTGACCTAAAAACATTATACACTAAGTAATTACGATTATGCTTCTTAATGAAATGTGTTTGGTACATGGACTTGTGGAGTAATTATGATGATTGAGGTGGAGTTGTTATGTTATTGTTGTCGTGGAGTTGTTGTGGAGTTGTGGTGAAGTTGTTGTGGAGTTGTTATTGTTGTTGTTACTCTATTGTAGTAGTGTTGTTGAGTTATTGTTGTTCTGTCATTGTGCTTGTGGTGGAGTTGCTGTGAAATTGTTACTTATTGTTGTTGTTGCGCCGTTGTTATCGTTGTTGTTGTAGTTGTGGTGGCTATTGTGGAGTAGTTGTGATGGTTGTGGTAGAATTATTATGTTGTTGTGTTGTTGTTGTGGTGATATTGTAGTGGGTTATAGTTAAAATAGTTTACTAGTTTGGAAGATGAATTAGTTTGGATATGATTAAAAAGGTTCATGATGTGTCCAGAGATAGTATCATGTGGTTTATAGTTCAAGTATATATATCCAAAGTATTCAGTTGAACAATATGGTTCATCTTGTTATTATGATTCAAGAAGTTGGAGTGATAAATTTGGGAATATGATTTACTTAGGCTGTTATGACATATAGGTGGTGGTTTCTATTGTTGGTTGTGCTGCTGTATTATGGTTGTGTTGTTCTGTTATTGTGCTTAATGTTGTGTTATTGGTGTTGGTGTTATTGTTGGTGGTGGAGGTGGTATTATTGTTGTTTGTGTTGTTATTATTATGTTGTTGTTGTATCGTTCTTATTGGATAATCGTTGTTTATGATGCGAGGGAAGTCATAATCTTAGAATTGGGAGACTGTTATAATTATTGTAGTTGGAGTTGATATGTATGAAGTCGAGTTATGAGTTATGGGAATGACTTCTTAATTTCTATTTGCGGGATTAATTTGATTAGCATAATGGTTGCGTTAGAAGAAGATAATAGAATAGTTAAGTTTGGTTATTGATTATTGATGTTACTGTGAGGTGGTTGTTGGAGGATGGCTATGTAGACGTATATAATTGAAGATGATATGGGAAATCAAGTTATGATGATTGGAGGTTTCTTATAATTGTTATAGAGTTGAGGAAACCTTTACGTTCAGCAAAATATATTTAAATGCCTAGCCTGTGTGCGTCATATTGAATTTTAGATATCATATATCGTTTGTAGTAAATGGTCATGATTATAGATGCATCTCTATGAGTTAGTTGTGAATTGCTATTGGATTGTTATAAAAGTGTCCTTTTGTTTATTTATTGGAATTGTTCGAAAATACTATGTTTCTTAAAATATGATTTGGTATGATAATGAGGAAATGATTCAGATATGAGTTAAGACCAGATAAGGCCGAATATGGTGTTATGTTATGAGTATTGAGGATTCTTATGAATCATTAAATATCCTATATTATAAATATGAAAGTGAGGCATGAACATGCACCCGAGTTAGGGCGGGTAGAGTCCCTAACTGTTGCCTTGCAGGAAGGGCGAATTCTTGGCATTTTAGGACATGTCCGGTTAAGTCTTGCAAGCAGATAAGTAAAAGGTGGGGTGACGACCCTCAACAGTTTGGAGACAGTTGGTACTGCGTGGTACCCCTCTCCATTCGCGTTCATGCCAAACGATTTGATTTTGTGAAACGATAATAATTGAGTTGAATGTGATTATTTGTTATTATAACTAGAGTTTTTTGTCAGAAACAACCTTTTAAAAACACTTTTTTGCGAAAGACAACCTTTTAAAAAATTTTGGGCAAGTTCAAACCTTAATGAATTTTTTTTTTTGTTGAAAGCAACCTTAATCAGTTTTCCGACGTTGACTCGCCGGATTCCGGTGTTGACCCAACTTAATGAGTCACGTGAGGTCACGTGACTTCATTAAACCCAAATTTCCCCCCCTTTTCCCCCTCCTTTTCCCCCGATTACTGCTCTTCCTAAAACATCCCCTTAGATGATTCACCCCCCCTGCCATAACTGCTCTTCCAACTTCCCTCTCTCGCCATTACTGAACTGCAGGTGAAGGAACTTAGAATTAATGCACTCAACCACCCAAAAAGGTACAGCTCACTTAATTTATGTTTTTCGTACTTTAAAAGAGGATTACATAAAAAAGTTTGATTTTTTAAACCTAATCTAAACGTTGCTATGGGTAATCTGAAACAGAGAGGTGAGTCATCATCATCAAGAACAGCAAAGGGGGGGGGGGGACCAATTACAAACTCATTCAAAAGGCAAGGTAATGTGTACTATTTTCTGACATTTTTGTTTATGCATATGACCTAAAAATGTGGACTTTTGTGACATTTCTTTATGCATCTAACCTTGAATAATTAACGAACCTAATATGATTAATTTCATGAAATTGGGGTTTAACTGGGATTTAATTATGCTAATTGAGGTTAAAGTTGAATTGGAACCTTTTTGTTTATGAATTACTCTATTTTGAATGCTGATTTTAGGGTTTTAAATTTGAAATTGTTGTATTCATCAGGTTTAATGGTAGGATAAACGTTTATCAATACTGGTTTTAAGTTGATGGAGTCCATCAATATTAGATTGTATCATGGGGGACAGTTTGTCAAAAAAATAATAGAACAACATATGAGAAGAAACCTAATTGCAAAAGTGGGATTGCTTTGCACCCTAATGTGGAAGAGGTGTGCTATTTTGAGTTTGTTGATTGGATTAAAAATGAGTTAGGATATGAACAGGTAGGTGAGTTGTGGTTTAGGAAACGTGGTTGTAGTTTACATAATGGAAGAAAGGAAATCAAGGGTGATGGTGAGATTCCAGAATTTTTGCAAGCACCTGAGAGAGATGGTTGACACCATATATATGTGTTGCATCCAGATAAGAAGGAGGGGGACAGTGGGCAGCTATATGGTGGGTCTGTTAGGTGGGTTGATGACAGTGACACAGGGACAAATGAAGGGAGTAAACATACTGAGTCAGCAGAAAGTGAAAATGGTGAGTCAGCAGAAACTGATAGGGGGCCCCACAAGGGAATCTAATGCCCAAAAGTGGTCAAAACCCTAGCATGTCACACTCTTTGGCAGCTGATGCTTTAAATGTTAAAAGCATTCCCACACCTTCTTTTTGCCTCATTCCAACCACATCAATACCAACTGGAAAGTTTAGAGAAAAGCTACCCACTAAATCTAGGAAGAAAAAGAAGCCTTGTGAGCCCATTCTAGAGGAAGTGATTAATTTAGCTGAACCTGAATGAAGGAATGCTAACCTAGAGGGACCTCAGGTGATTGGAATTGGATCTCTGTTGAATTCTGTTGGAGCTGGAGGTCAGGAGACTTATGAGGGCAGGGAGGCCATTTATGGGGGAGGTGAGGACAGTGATGGCAGTGGTGAGGGGAGTGATGTGTTGCTCAGTGATGGAGATTATGAGGATGCAAGTGATGATGACTTGTTTAATATAGGTGAAGAACAAAACATCACAAGGTCTGTGACAGCAAGTTTGAGAGGATTGAGTAAAAGGGTGCAAATGATGATGTGGATGAGGATGAGGGTGAAGAGCAACCCTTGGATATTCCATCTGATGTTGAGTTGGATGACAGTGATGATGGGAGTATTGTGGGGTCAGATGAAGAGGGCCCCAGTACCCTACTTTTAACCTTGAAGTAGATTTCAAGGGTAAGGTTTTGTTGAGCAAAGGCCTAAAGTTCCCTTCAAACAAAATTTTGAGGAAGGCAATTAGGCATAACTCAATTGAACAAGGATATAATTACTATTTTCTGCACAATAATAGAAGTAGGGTGAGTGTGTACTGTGCAAAAAGGTGTGGGTGTCCATGGAAGAAGGCTAGAATCCTGAAATGTGCCTGCAAACAGAAGTCAAAGTGCAAGTTTAAAATTCATTGCTGGAAATTGAAGGGGGAGGAGTCTTGGCAAATTAAGACTTACAGACCAGACCACATATGTGGTCACCAGCATGTGAACCCTAAGGTTAGTTCCCATACCGAGCTGAGAGATACTTAGATGATTTTAGGGATGATCCAAGCTAGAAGATTAAGTTGTTTGTGAAGAGAGCAAGGAGAGAGGTCCAAGCAGAGATAGGGTATTATAAAGCCTACTATGCTAGAGTGAGAGCTTTGAGGATGATATTTGGTGATGCAAGCATGGAGTATGAGAGGGTGTGGGATTCTGCAGAGGCTATTAGGAAATACAACCCTGGATCTACTGCTGTGGTGAGGTGGAAGGGATAGACAAACCACCTACTTTATTTCAGAGAATGTATGTTTGTTTGCAAGCTTGAAAAGAGGGCTTCATATGGGTGGATGCAGGCCCATTATAGGAGTGGATGGGGCACATTTGAAAGGCCCATACCCTGGCATAATCTTTACAGCTGTTGGGAAGGATGGGAATAACAACATTTACCCTGTTGCATGGGCTAGTGTTGAGACAGAATCAGCTGACACTTGGGGATGGTTCTTGGAGCTACTGAAGAATGACATAAGTTCAGTTGCAGCAAGTGTAACATGGGTACATGAGAAGGAAGATCTGACTTACATGTCAGATAGGCAGAAGGTTTGTTATAAAGTGTGATTTATTTTGTCTCTTTTTTTCTGCTTTGCTTACCCACTAATTAACCTAACTTGCTGTGTTGCAACAGGGATTACTTGATGCCTTCAATACAGTACTACCTAATGCAGAGACTAGGTATTGCTGTAGACACATATGGGCAAATTTCAAAAACAAGTTTCCTGGGGTCATATACAAGGAGCATTTTTGGAAAGCTGCAAGGTCTTCAGCAAAGAGCATATACAACTTGCTTGTTTAAGTTAGACACTGAGTTATGGTGGTTGTAACCTAATTAGGTTTATGTATTGTAATGACAGCACCATTTCAACCAGCACATGGAAGCAATCAAGTCCATCAATGTTGAAGCCTATAACTACCTAGCAGCCATCCCTACATGCCACTGGTCTAGACATGGATTTAGTCCATCCTCCAGGTCAGGCATGCTTCTAAATAATTGTTGTGAGAGTTTCAATAATGTGTTGAGGGAAGCTAGAATAAAACCTATTATCCAGTGTATGGAGTGGATAAGGAGGTATGTAATGCAAAGGTTTTGTTCTAAGAGGGAGGGGTTGAAAACATTTGAGGGGGTTATAATGCCATCAGTTGTTAAGATGGTTCACAAGGGGTTGGAGAAAGTGTCAAGTATGAGGGTTAGACAAGCTGACCTTCAGGAGTTTGAAGTAGATCATGAGCTTGACACTTTTGTTGTGAATTTGGAGAGTAGGCATTGTGGGCGTTATAGGTGGAGTTTGATGGGCATACCATGTTGGCATGCACTTGCCTGCATCCAGTTGAGGAGGCTGAAATATGAAGACTTCATTCACCCTGCCTACCATGTGGAGACTTATGCAAAGGCATATGCTCCAACCTTCAAAGCAATGCCAGGTCACAATCAGTGGGATACAACACAGTTTTCCATACCATTACCTCCTCCTTACAGGAAAATGGTTGGTAGACCTAAGTTGAAGAAGAGAAAGAAGGAAGCAGGAGAGGGTGAAGAACAACAGCAAGTGAAGAGGGCAAAGAAGCAGAACAAATGCAGTAGATGTGGTGGTCTAGGCCACTATAAAAGCAGCTGTAGAATGCCTGCTCCACTTGCTCACCATGGGCAGGGAGGCCAAAAAGAGAAGGCTGGGCCTGTTGCAGCCAAGGTTGGGCCTGTGGCAGCCAAGCCCACTCCAGAAGCCAAGAAAAGGCCTGTGCAAGCCAAGCCTGCATCCAAGAAAGGCTCTGTGCCAGCCAAGCCTGGCCCTGTGGCATCCAAGCCTGCATCACATAAAGGCTTTGTGTCAGCCAAGAAAGGGTCTTCCACCCTTAAACCTCCTTCAAAGCCCAAAAGTGGTGGGACTAGGAAGCTCAAACCTACTAAGGTGGATCTCAGTCAGCCTACTCAATCATCACAAGTTTCAATTTCCAGCTCTGCCCCCCCACCATTGACTCAAACACAAGAATGATTTTAGCTTGTTTTTTTGGAAGAATGATTTGGTAGATTTTTTGTATTAGGGATCAAACTTATGCACCTACAGTTATTAAGTTGTGCTTGTAATTCACTAATGACTTTTATTTTGAATGCAAATGGATGGAATACAAGTTTTTGCAAAAATCATTACTTTCATTCAATACCAACTTTCATTCAGTCAATACATAGGGCTCCAATTTGGCTTACAACCAACTTCATGCCATTTTGGAATTTTGGAGAATACTTAAAACACTACACTAACCTAACTTAACAGCTTAATTAGCCTAACACGTTAACAAAGCATAAACTAACAACCACAGACACAACACAACAACATATCAACAGCTTCACCCCATGTTGCTCAGTTGGTATCATCCCTTTGTTCAATTTACCATAATCAGCGTTCTTCAAATTCTTCTTCTTCATCTTCTCAAGCTCAGCTTTAACCCTTTTCTTCTCATTTTCAAACAAGCATAATCTTGCTTTTAGGATGTTCAAGTCAGTAGCCAATCTATGTTTTTCTGCCAATAGTACATTAGTGATATCCCTCTGCCAATCAAGACACTCTTCATCAATCCACTCAAACTTGTCACAACCCCTCTGCCCAGTCTCATGATTGTAAAATTTGCATGCTAAGAACTTGCGTCCAGGGTTTTCAAGAGTCCAAGAGGTTCTCTTTGCAACCCGTAAACCACAATGACATCTCATCTCAGTAATTGGAGTCATTTGCCCTACAAAAACACTCATCACCATTTACATAATGGCAAAAAACCCTAATTTGCGAGAAACTGAAAAATTGGAAGTTAAAGAGTATTTGGAACTTACCTTTAATTGAGAGCTCACAAACCAATCCTGTTGTGCAAGGACTTTACCCAGACAGAAGATGAAGAATTCTGATTCTTCAAGCTTTGGGATTAATGGAGACTGAGGGAAAGAGAGAGAAAGGTGAAGAATTGGGTTATGGGGGAAAAGGAGGGGGAAAAGGGGGGGAAGTTTGGGTTTAATGAAGTGACGTGAGCTCACGTGACTCATTAAGTTGGGTCAACACCGGAATCCGGCGAGTCAACGTCGGAAAACTGATTAAGGTTGCTTTCAACAAAAAAAAATTTCATTAAGGTTTGAACTTGCCCAAAATTTTTTAAAAGGTTGTCTTTCGCAAAAAAGTGTTTTTAAAAGGTTGTTTTTGACAAAAAACTCTTATAACTATGTGTTAGTTTTCAAAATACACCTGAACTTGTATTTTCTATTACACAGTGTGTACTAAGCTTTGCTGATAGTGTTGTCATTTCTGTGGCCTGTCACTTGGTGGGTGGCAGAGTCAAACGTTGTTGCAGGTTTGGTGTTGTGAGCTCAGAATTTTGAAGTGAAACAAGATAAAGATGTCGTCGTAGCTTATGGATTGAGTTTGCATTTTAGATAGTCAATTAAGGAATAGTTTCTAATATATTTCGTTGTATAGAATATTTGGGAATATTAGTCGAGATATTGGTGTAATTGAAGTCTTATATAAAGGATTTTGTTTTGTGGGCCAATAATAACCCACAGGTCCAGGATCGTTTTCTAGGTTATGTTTCCGTTACGAGTAAATGTTTAATTCGAGGCTTATTAAGCATTGATTGTGATTAGTGAATCTTAAGTGTATTTACCTAGCAGCATCGGGCTGTTACAAACATGTTTTGATAATTCCCTTCATCATAATTGTAACACCCCAGAATTTCAAAGCGAAAAGGAAAGAAATTATAATAGTATTAATAGGACGATGCCGGAAACATCGTCTTCTGGGAATGTCACTACTACAAGAAATGCGATTACATAACGTGATAAACCAACATAAGTAAATAGTATAAATAAATTAAATTAATTAGAGTAATAACCAAAAGAGAAAACTGACTATCAAACTAACTAAAAGTCTAGGCCTAAAAACCTAGCTTTTTAATGCTCACAACTCAACTCGAGCCCAAAACCAAAGGAGAAACCCATCAACATAACCTGCAAAATACAACAACTTCCACAATCAGTGGGGAGTAACTAGCAGTTCTCCCAGTTCAAATAGAAACAGATATTAAACTTAAAAGAAATTAGAAACAACATCAAAGAACACATTATCAAGATACCGTACTCAGTACGAGGCACAATATTAATAAGCAACCGACCGTACTCACTACGAGGTACAAATAATCATAAGCAACCGACCGTACTCACTACGAGGTACAAATTATCATAAGCAACCGACCGTACTAACTATGAGGTACAAATTATCATAAGCAATCGATAAGGAAAAATCCACTATCACACCAAATCCTCGTCAACCATGCAACAAATGCAACAAATGCGTTCAACGAGCTCAAACATAACAGACCATACCGCCTGTGAGTAGACTCATTGGACCATACCGCCCAAGGCCTACGTTGCATACTCGAGGAACCATACCGCCCTTTTCGAATAGCCAGCATATTCGAGGAACCATACCGCCCTTTTCGAATAGCTAAATTCTACGGATTATACCACCCGTAGTGAACCAATGGACCATACCGCCCAAGGTTAAGTAACCAAATCCTAGGACCATACCGCTCTTAGGATAATCAAACACAAACTCCTAGGACCATGCCGCCCTTAGGATCATCACACAAATTCCTAGAACCATACCGTTCTTAGGATCACATATCTCTAGAACCATACCGTTTTTAGAATCAGCTAACACAAATTCCTAGAACCATACCATTCATAAGGTCAATCAAACACAAATTCCTAGGACCATACCGTCCGTAGGATCAATCCAACTCTACGAGCACAAGGTATACACGACAAGGTATACACAAAATCCATCTAATCCAACTTTCATAGGTATACACAGCAAGGTACACAAGCAAATCGAATTCACTAACGAACAAAGTTCGAATGTGTGAATGCACAACAAAGCATAAGCCCTCAACATACTCCAAACCAAACAACCATAGGCTACCCAATAAAATAGGGCACATACCCTTAATGTAACACTTAAGTCGACCAAACAATACTCAAACACCCTTGGTATACATATCTAAGACCACTCAAGCAAAGGTACACAAGCTGTAGACCAAAAGGAAACAAAAACGCAACAGCACAACTCAAGAGGCAGACCCCTCGTTGCGAGGTGCGACGAGCATCGCGGGTCGCGACAGCCAGCCGTCGCGAGTCGCGACGAGGCTCGCGAGTCGCGAGCAGCCCACTGCCGTGGCCTGCGAGCTTTGCTCGTTCCCCCACAACAACTCCTTCGAGGCTTGCTCCAGCCATCCACGCCTACTCCAACCTCCCTTACGTCCACACTTAAACCAAACACCTTCGTAACATTCATGATTCACCAACAACAACAACAACAAACTCCATCAACAACAACAACGACGGTAACAATAACGACAATAACAACAACAACAATCTCCAACACCAACAACAACGACAATAACAACAACAACAACAAACCCCAACACCAACAACAACGACAGTAACAACAACAAACTCCATCAATCACCACAATGACAACCAAGAGTCCAAGACACAACCAAGCAATTCAACCCAAAAGCACAACCACAACAACAACAAGGATACAACTAATCAACAACACTTAACAAGATGATCATAGTAGAAATCCAAGGTATGAAAACAACACCAACAACCATGAAACTACATGTAACTTCAATCATAAAATCCTCTAAGTTCCACCTAGCATGATACTACGTTCTTAAACGTGATTCTAACAACCTAAGTTCACAATCTATTCTCTATCGAACTAGAATAATGCTAGTTACCTTTTTCTTGAATGTTGAAAACTCTTATTTTGCACTGCTCTGCTCCGATCATGATTTCCGGTGATCAAAAGCTGGGATTCCAAATCTCTCCGGTCAAAGTAAAGAACAAGATGTTATCAATGTTTTGTCCAAATTTGAAGACGATCCAACGGTTAGATCTCCGGCTATGATTATTTTTGTGAAGGTGCAACAAGGAACAAAAACCGGATGACTCGTCTGATTGCAACGAAACCTTCAGTCGCGTCTTCCCCTTTCTTCAAAAACAAATTATACTACGAGCAATATCTTTCCGATTAGATAGATTTTGACTATTCACACGCTCAATTCGGATAAGAAACGAAGGAGATATGATGCAAAGAAAATGGGTGTGCAGAAATGGACGAAAACCAAGAAGAGAGAAGAACTCTTTCTCTTCCTCTCTAATGGTTGGACGAGAATGGGGGTTACAATGCAGCAGAAATCTGATTAATAACCTTATAAAGCAAAGGTTTAAAGGTGATTATAAAGGTGGGTTAATGGGGAATTAAATAGGGAGTCACAAGAGACTCAAAGGTTAGCTTCATAAGCACGCACCAAAACTCTTCATCCTACACAACATAATTGATAATTTTCGGCTAGCATGACACGCCACAAGCAATGCAACATTTCATCACCCAATTAGTCGGTCCAACAACGTTACCAAAAATGCTACGCTATAAAACGGATCCTAAACGCCAAAAGTAAATAACGAAACTAATATAACAACGTAAAATAAATAACTAACAACATAAGATGAATATATATAAATATATCACAACATATAAATATATATACACATTTTCATAACATGTTCCAAAATAATTCAAATAATAAATTATTTATTTTTGTGAAAAGGTAAAATACTATTTTAAAATAAAGAAATACGAAAAATAAAGGGTTAAAATTACGGGGCGTTACAATAATAGTTTCTCTTTGTACTTGGACTTCCGTGTTTAACTTATAGCATCTAAACTATAGCATTCCAAAATTCTCATGATATGAATTTTTTCCTTAAAGATTTTATTATTCCCAATACATGAACTTTCATTGCCAGAATATAACCTTATTACATTATCATAAATCACCTACAACTACTATGGCAAGTTAAAATATCTCACTCCACAGTTCCCAATACTCAACTCGTTGTCCTCATCCTTCTTAAATTTATAAATCATAACCATACGTCCCCATGTACTTGTACTGAAAGCTCATATTAGCCTTGACACCATACGCTTAGTATTGTCATTATATAACTTTAAGTACCATGCTCTCTATTATCTAGATTTATATTTTTCTTTCCCAATATCCATTTATATAATCTTACTCATCCAATAGAAGAAATTATGCTCCAAACTCTTTTACTTGACCCCTTTGCGGATATGATCTTTTATTACATAAGTATTGTAAATTATATCTCTCTAATCGATACTCCTCTAAACCACCACCAAGATTGGATCCTTTATTTCACTGATACGACATTCATATCTCAAATCCTACACATCCTCTGAACTCACAAACCTCTCGTAACAACTCCATTAACTCATAAATTAATATTTGACCTTTGAAATTCACATCCAAATTTAATATTCCCTAACTATCTAATCTACGTCCACCACATAACATCTCACTCTTAGTTAGAACCTCCCAACAATTACTTCATCCTTCAATTATGACATCATAAATCTTCATTCTTATTAACCAAGCTCCATATTATTTCGGAGATATCTTCGGGTGATACCATTTAGCCTTGTTTATAAGCCATAAGTAAATCTTGGGATATTTGACTACTTCTAATAATATCCTCAAAGCGACAATTGTATTTCTTAAACAAAACTTCACAAGTACCCATCTCACAGCAAACTCACTTTAACTTAGACTCCAAACTCCATATAACATAATTCATCCATGATATTCTGTAAAGATATAACTTGTTTCACTAGACTTACGTGTTTCCAAACTTAAATCCGAAAATAATGCTCATTAAATTGACCCAGATTTGAGAGACTTTTTCCTATGAGAACTTCTTCATAAAAATTTAAGTAGGAGTAAAGATCCTCCTCGTCATTAATAGAACTAGAAAAACCTGATTTATAATTTCACGAGTCCATATTTGCTCATGACTCCAGTTCATAATTTCAACGTTCATGATCATATATAATCAAAATCTCAAACCATAATAAAGATTCTTTCATACTTTCAGAATTCCATATGAAACTTATATCACATATATTTTCACAATTGTCTTAAACCTGAAATTTTAACTCAACATCCTTGATCAAAATTCCTTTCTTTTTCTCGGAAACTTTCAAATATAACTATAGTTTAAATCGAAAGCGAGTTCATATAGATATCGAGTCGACATCCCAAATTAGTTCGTAAATCGGAATACTTGTTGTAAAACCACTTATATAGTTAGATATACTAAAGATCCTTGTTTTAATTCTCATAGCTATAGTTTCATATGAAAGATCAACTTACTAAGCATAAGAAGCTCATTATAAATTCTATTTGGAAACAAGTAGGTTTAATAATATCACACAACTATATTATTGAAGGATTCAACTACCTCCAATCAATACTTCATAAAAATATCACTCAGTAAAACTCATCACATACATAGCTTTCGCTCATAGCTTCAAACCAAATATGTAGTTAACAACACTTGCAAACACACGAATAACACTTTGAGTAATTTTCTATTTATATTAAAGGCTTATTAAGCTCAGCACATGAAATCACATAAAACACGAATATAGATTCAAAGGTGGAAGGACATGTGTGTACCTTGAACCAATTCCCAATAATTCGACATTCTGGATAACCAACTATAGCTCGAACTTCATAATTTATCTCCATATAAATACTCCAACAACGACCTCAAAACAATAACAACAATCATTAACCATCCTCGCAACAATTTAGATAAACAAATTGAATTACTCATACTTTCTAAGCTCTTCCATGAACAAACCACCACAATCCTTATATACAACCCTATCTACTAATCCAACTCACAACATCAATTCTATCTCTAATTAACATCATTCTGATTTCAGAGAGTATTATCAAACAACATAATCTATAAAAATCAGTTTTTATAAACTTACTTAAGAGGCTTACTTCATATTAGAAGCTTCAATTCAATAAGAAAGATAAAATATTCGATATTTAAGTTTAGCAGCTCTTATCATAACTATATTTGCTAATCAATGACGAAATTGAGAGCCAAGTTTATTCCTAAAATCAGAATATAATATCCAATTGCACCACACTTGAATTGGAATCAAAGGAGATGAGGAATTAAGAAAAATTAGCTTAAACCTTCATATGGAAAGGAATACCAACACAATGAAAGCAACAAGGCAAACACGTTAGCAATGACAACATGCGCAAACAAAGCCAACCACGGCAGCAACGCAACACAAAGTACAGCAGCAGTGCTTAACTTGTGCAAGGCGTAACTCATAGCTCCGAACTTTGAATTGCGATTTTTGTGCCCAAATTCACTTGCTCGATGTGATCTACAACTTTGATTCATCAACAAAGAGAAAAATTGGATTGAATGTTGTAGATAATTGAGGCAACAGATTGTCGGAATAAAAACAAAGGAGAGAGAAATGAAGGTAGCAACACCAAACTTACAAAGACCATAACTCATAGCTCGAAGTGATCAAGTGATTTTTGTTCCCAAATTCATTAGCTCGAAGTGATCTACAACTTTAATTCAGAAACAAAGAGCAAAAATGAATTGCATGCTATAGATAATTGGGGAGACAGATTGTCGGAATAAAGCAGAGGAGAGAGAAATGAAGGTAGCAACACCAAACTTGCAAAGACCACATAACTCATAGCTTCAAACTCCAAATTAAGTGATTTTTGGGTCTAAGTTCAATAACTTTTCGAGATATACAACTTTCATGCAATAAGTTTGGGTTAATTTCGACTCCAGAATGCAGAAATTGAACATGCACAGTACGGGATATAAAATTAGAGGAGAGAGAAAATTATTGTTTGGGGTTTTTATTTTGGTTTTGGGGTTTCTCCCAATTCTCAAACACTTGGGTAATTAAACTGAAATATTGAAGAGAATAATTGATCTATGGAAAAATACACTTTGGCACTTGATTGAGAAGTTATGAAGAAGAGACAATGATGCTTTAGCATCTAAAGTAGATGACATGACTGAGGAGAGATTAATTGTAATTAAAAATGGATTTCTCTTTATTTCAAAGCTTAAAATCCTTAACTCAATATCTCTATTATATAAAATCCATACTAACTTATTTGTTCTTGGAACTTACTTTAGACGATGAATAATAGTTCTCAAAGTAATTTGCTTACTAATATGAACATAGCTAACTTTGACTAAAACGTGTTTGAAAATATCAGCTATTATACTTTTCAAATCTCATTTATAAAGTCATTATTGAACCTGCTTAAAATATAGGCTATTACAGGAGTACTATGAGACTTAACTATAGCGGGAGAAACTATAGGAATATCCTTATGCATAACAAATAAGTTGTCGTTTGGATTTTTGTCTGGTGGGATGGAATCTATGGCTAAATCGATATAAGAGAACAAACTTTGTAAATAACGCTAAAGTAGAGAAAGTTTAGAGAGAGAAGACAATAGATAGAGAAAGGCTTAGGGGGTGTTTGGTTTGGGGTTTTCTGGAAAGGGTAAGAGAATCAACTGGCTTGATTCCCTTACTTGCTGTTTGTTAAGACAAATCAATCATTCCCTTTACCCTCTCCTTTCCCCCAAAGTCCTCTACTTTCATTCCCCACCCTCCCACAAGGTTTCACTTACCCTTTCTTTCTTCTACCCTATGATAGCCTTGACCAATCATTAACCACTACTCCAACCACAAATCCAGCCACACAACCACCACATCAACCACCGAACCAACCACCTTAACAACTAAACCACCACCCCAACCACCATTACCGCCACCGAAACCACCACGATCGCCATCGAAACCACCACACCAACCCCTAAAATTACCATCAACGATCGAGACCACCACCCCATGCGCCAAAACCACTAACCCGTGGCCGAAACCACTAACCCATGCACAGAAATAGAGGGTGGTGGGAATTATGGTACTTGAGACTTGAGAGAGAGAGGAAAATAGTAAGAGGAGGAAGATGAGTTCTCAAGCAAACAACATTCTTAATCAAAGGATTTTCTTTTCCTTTCTCCTTGTTTCTCTTTCTTAAACCCTTTCCCTTTCCCCTTCATGAACCAAAGGCCCCCTTAATATTTTTCAATCCCTACCATGTTTCGCCTACAATTGATATAGTTGGTAAGGGAAATAGAGTATAGAATACATCAGTTCGGATAATTTTTTTTGGGCCTCCTTTCGGGAACCCTGTGGTAAGAAGAATATCCTTTAGGCTGCCCTCGCCCAAGGTCACTCACCCAAAGGCCAACATGTTCCAACCCCCGCCCCCCTCCTGCCCCCCTCCTGCCCCAACGTTAATTTTTTTTCCTACATTAAGATTTGAACCTTGGTCTCCCATCTATGATATAGGAAGACATACCATTGGACCCAAGGATCCTTGGTACATTAGTCGGTATTGTTGAAGGGGACTGATCACTAAAGTCGATCCGAAGCTTTTGACGATCCCAAGATTGGCACGAAAGAATACATTCATCAATTGTTAGGTCTAAGTTTGAGTTTGTGCTGTAATATCTAATTTGAGTGTTTTACTTAAAACAATTTTAGAAGTGTTCGAATTTAATTAGTAATATCAAATTTAAGTGTTTTAACTTAAAACAATTTTAGAAGTACCAATTTTAAATTTACAAGAAAATATTGGTTCCTTTAAGAAAAAAGAGAATATTGGTTCCACAGCGTAGTTCGTGTGGGAACCTCTTCTTAAATGTTGACAACTTGTGACTTTACAGACATTTTTTGAGATTCATAAGTCCGAAGAAACAAGTTAAACATTATTTAAGGATATAAAGTTTATTACTTTTTTATGTTACATTAAAGACTTCGTTTTTGATGGAGGCTAGTCAGGTTACATTAACCGTTTGTTAGTTAGCGAGGAAAAGAAAAGGAAAACATGAAAATAATATTATTCATCAATTAAGTAAGATGACCTCATATTTATAATAATAAATATAAAGAATTCAAAAACTATAAGCTTAATCTGATCAATATTAAGTATGATGACCTAATCTTTATAATAATAAATTTAAAGAATTCAAAAGCTACAATCTTAATATGATATATTAATTTGTTTTTGTTCATAAATCCTTTCATCAAAACCATATTATACATTTTTATAAGAAAAATTATATTATACTTTACAAATAATAACTTCTCAATTATGTGAGTCGTTCTTCCCATATTAGTTCTAATTATGGGATATTCTAGTATAATCCAAATTGTAGGAAATATATATTCAAAATTATCCCATTACCCCTTATATACCAGTTTAACAGGTTAAAAGACCACGTGGTATTGTGATTGGTAGAAATCTGTACTAGTTTTTCTTTCACTTTTTTCCTTTTTCATCATCTCTCCTTCTCTTTCCTTCATGTTTTCCCTCGTCCTTCATCTTCTTTCACCACCTCCACGACTAATACCAACAAAAACGACCCATAGACAATACGCATAATCGCCCCCGTTCCTACCTAAAATATGACAAATGTCGTCGCTTCCTCTCTTTTTCTTCTCGTCCCCCACTCCCCCCTCTCCTCTAGCGCTACATAATTTGGGGGGGGGGGGGTAATGGAATTAAATTTTTTGATAGTGGTGGTATGGTATAGAGTGGGGAATGTTTGCCACTTTGGTGATTGTGTCGGTACAAGTGGTGGAGGAGGAAGATTTGGTGGTATTTTATTGGCTGGAGGTGGTGATTTTTAGGTGGTTTGGTTTAATTTTTGGGGTGGTTTAATTTATTTTTCGGGGTGGTAAGGATGGTTATCGAGGGTCAAAGGTTGTTCTTAGATGGATGGTGATGATTTTCATTTTGGAGGGAGAGGGGGTTTGGTTTCAAGGTTGTATTTGGCTGTGATTTTTGGTTGGGTGGAGCGGTGCTCAAGTTAGTGGTGGTGGTTTTTGGGTTGTGTATGGTGGTTTTGAGGGGGGTCGAAGGTTGTTTATATGGGGGACAATTGGGTGGATTTTGGTGAAGGGTGGTTTATAAGGGGTGGCTTTTATGCGAAGGTCGAGGCGGTTCAGGTGGTGGAGATGGTTAGGGTTGGTTTAAAATTAAATAGGGTGGTTTGGGGAGGTGAGGTTGCCGGTCTAGGTGGTTTTAGGCTAGGTAGTGCAGATGTGGCTGGATGATTAGGGTGTTTGGATGGTGGGTAAGTGAGGAAGAAAGATAAAGATTGAAATAAAAAGAAAAAAATACAAATTTGAAATTTGTTTTTTTTCAACCTGTTTAACATGTAGCTGGTCATATGGAATCATTTTGGAAGGGGTACGGTACCATTAAGTTGGGATTATACCATAATAAATCATTGTTGGAATTAATTTGAGAAGACTCCAATAGTTTGGATTATTCTTGTAAATTTTTTCAAAGTTATAATTGTCACCGAAAGAGAAATCGACTTGATTTGGCAAAAAGTAGGCATACAAAGATAACATATTAACATCCACAAATCAACAATTACCACAATTTCTTGAATAAAGTATTCACCTAATTGCCTTGATCAATGTTGATCGTTTGTCAATTAAACGAGCAAAATTCAACATGTCATTACTCCCTCCGTATTTTTTTCTTTCCTATTTTAACTGTGCGCGTTTATTAATGTACTTATTGAACCTTAAATATCTTACATCATATATTGGTAAAAATTATAATGATTGAAGATTAATAAAGTTATCAGTAAAGCGAAGCAAACAAGATCCACATGATTATATTTTTTCTCATATGCTCAGAAAATATTTAGAAGATTCTCTCTAATTTGTGAATAGTGTCAGGATTTCAAGTGAGATATATAAAAAAATACAATAGGAATATATGATTTAGTTATAGAAGTAATCAGTGCCTAGCAATTTCCCAAGAATCTATATATAATACTATGTATAAATTTAAATCAAACCATATGAAACAAAAAAATTACGTTAATCAAATAATCACACGTTATTGTAGATACATAAAATATAATTTACTAAAGAAATTTCACTTTTCACAAAAACTTGACATATACAAGTAGAATTACAGGAAAAATATATTATATAGCATAACTTTTTGACGTAGGAAGAAGAAGTAATTTGGTTTGGAAAATTTGTTTGGACTAAATTATCCTTATTTTTTACACAAATTTTCATAAATTCCCCCACCTTTCTTTCAAAATATGTGCCCCTGTTTATTGCTTTATGCCATTCTACGATACATTTGTTGCGTTTTATTTTTTAAAGGAAAAATAAAATTAAAAAACTATTTCCAAGACAAAAATACCATGAAAGCAATTCATTAAATATTTATTTTTTGGAAAATCCTGCAACTCCTTCCATTTTCCGTAATTCATGTGAAAAATAAAACATGAGCACTACATCATGGGACAGAGGGGAGTTCATTCATCACAACGCACATGTATCATTTCCAATATTAAATTTTGTGCATTTGCTCATTTGGATTATTTCAAATTAGCAATGAATAAAAAAATAGCCTTGGAGTCTACCATGCTCACAGTACATCTGGTTGTATGATAAAATTTGTTGACTGAGAGAGTAACTTCTACAAAATTAAGCCTTAAGTTTAGCAATAACATGAAGTTCTTAAATGGTACTTAAACTATCCCAAAAAAGGGTGTTGTGAATATATAGATCTTTGGCAGGATAAAACTTGGTTTACCTAATGGATAATTTACCCATTACTAATATATTTTAATGCATGATGCATGGGATAGATCCAACTCACCCTGAACAATTATCTTTTACTAGTCTATTAGAACCCGGGTAATCTACCCGCTAGGTAGATGTAGTTACGTCATATGATGTACAATCGTTTTGTGTAATATATCCTATATATCAGAACCATTTGGGTTCAGTGCATAAAAATTGATAACATTATGTTAGATGTTGGAATATATGATGTATATTTTCATAAAATCAATTTTTAAGACTTTTTACTAATTGATAATAAAAAAAATATTTATATTAAAATTGTGTAACAAATATAAAAGTAAAATGGCAGTAGCTGAATAAAAGCGAGGTATTTTTAATAGGAAAAATCCAACATTTGAGATGTCTTCCCAAAATAGTCCAACCTTCGGGGTGTGTTTTATGAAAATGGATTATTACCTGTTGGTAACCTGAAAATGCAGAGTTAACCCTATTTACATAATTAAAAACGAGTTTGGTGTATTTGAGAAAATTAAGTTTTTACCCAAACATAAAAATTTAGTATTATTATTAACTAACTAAAAAAACTTTACAGCTCCCCCTTTCCATTGTACAACACTACCACCACAATTAAATGCCTTCACCCACCACCCCACCCATAACTCAGTCCCCCCCCCCCACCGACACTAGGAAATTAAACACAACTAATTATTGTCTAATAGATCCATCAACACCCTCGCTTCTCTACTCACCTCAAACCACTGTCGGAGATAGGGCTGGCAATGAGTTAAGACAGCTCGCGAGCTACTCGAACTCGACTCGGTCAAAGCTCGGTCAAAACTCGACTCGAGCTCGAACTCGACACGACAGGTTAACGAGTCGAGTCGAGCAACTCAATACTCGACTCAAGAAACTCGTGAGATACTCGATAAAATTTTATATATATACTTTTAATTTTTTTTTTACATTTTTTAACTTTATTTTTTTCTATAAAAATACTTGTACTTTTATTTTTAAAAAAATGAAAAAAAGTGTATAAAATGACCAAAAAACAAAGTAAAGAATTTCTCTTATGAAAAATAGAACTATATCTAATGACCAAAAAGCTTGAAACGAGTTCGAGTTCGAGTTTAGGTTTCGAGTTCGAGCTTGAAAATTTGAAACTCGCGAGTTTTCGAGTCGAGTCGAGTTTGAGTATGAGTTTTCGAGTTCGAGTCGAGTTTAGTCAAAATCGAGCTCGACTCGCATCATTGCCAGCCCTAGTCGGAGACCACCACCAACACAACACATGCATATCCCTCACGCCTATCTCCCTCACCTTCACTAGCTCTCTATCTTCCTTTACGCCCTCGATACAACCTCAATCCCACCCTCGCCCAAACCTGAGCCCCAACGCCCCCACCCTCGCTAAATCCTAGACCCAAGCTTCACTCTCACGCTCTCGAAACAACCCAGTCCCAGCCTCACCCAAATCCTAGCCCCAGCCCCACCCTCGCTCAACCCCAACTCTAGTCGCACCCTCGCCCTAACGCCCAACTCCACCCTCACCTGATCCTCAACCCTACCCTCACCAAAACTCCAGCCTCACCCCCGCCCAACCCACCCACGAGGCCACGAAAGTAATTAATCAAGTTAGCTTTAGTAATGATTGAGCAAATTGAGGGGGATAGAGAAGATATTTGGTCGTCAATTTTGTGGCAAAAGCACCACTACAGTGGCCAGAAAAATTTAGCAGTGACCCGCATGTATGGAAGGTTAGGTGGTTGAGGTGGGGGAATAAGAGGAAAAGAAGTGTGGAAGGGTTAAGTGTTTTTTTAAAACAAATTGCATTAATAACTATATTTAGAAGGAAAAAAAAAGGTCAATAAGTTTTTTCTACCGGTCAAATAGGTCATTGCTTAAAATGACCAATTTTAAGAAGACACACCTTAAAGGTTGGATCATTTCCAGTTTTATGAAAGATGAGACTATTTTGAAAGATCATCCGAAGGTATAATTATTTCCATCAAAAAATTCCTAAAAGCAAGTATATATTAGATATATTAAGAAATTTTTTATCAAGAGGATGTGATGAACGACGTTGGAGATTCGAGAAGAATTGTGGATGCAAGATTATTTATGGCAATTGGTGTGTTGCTTATGTGTCCATTTTTTCTATAATAATAAAGCTGCTTATATGTTCTTTTAATGTTGTTTAGTTGTCAAATTTGTCTCTTAATTGATCACAAATTATAAAAGGAAAGACAAAGTATTAATTTATTGCATATTGAGATTCTTGTCTGTTCAAGTTATTTTAACTTATTAAGAAAAAGTAAGTTCATATAAGATAAGATAAGATTTAAAAAAATATAAGATAAGTTCGATAAAATAAGATAACATAAGATTAGATTAGATTAGATAAGTTCAGAAGGGATAAGATAAGATCATATTACATAACCTAAGATAAATAAGATAAGATAAGTTCATAAAAGATTAGATAATATCAGATCAGATAAAATAAAAGAAGATAAGATCTATAAGTTCATATAAGATAAGATAAATTCAAAAAAGATAAAATAATTTCAAATAAGTCAAAGTAAGTTGAATCGAACGAAGCCTGAATTGAAGTTAATGTTGTGAGCCAACATAAATAGAGTTGAGAAAAAGTTTCTTGTAAAGATAATAATATAAAATTGGTGGGACCTATCAAAAAAAAAAAAAAAGTGGATCAACTTATAAATGACAACCTAAAAAATAAAGTGATGAAACTAATAAAAATAGGAAAGATTATCTAACAATAGGATTTACTAAACACAATAATATTTTTCATAAAAGTATATCATTTAATTCCTAATATCGCTAATAATATTCCTGCACATAAAAAAGCTAATAATAGTGTAAAATCCTATGGTAGCATGCATAACCAATGAAAATAGTAACGTTAGGTTGATGAGGAGGGTGTACTTGAGTGCTGAGACACTTGAAGAGGTATATTAAGAACTACTTAAAACATGGCATATAACCATTGAACCTGGAACTTTAAAAACTAAGGGGTAGGGGTGCAAGGTTGAAAAACCCTAAAATATTCATTGATTTACTTTTTTGAAAATAAATAAAGAAAAAATATATTATTTAATTTTTATATGACACTTGACAACATTAGTTTATTAGACTGTTGATGGATAATCAGTTTGTTGACTTTGAAACAAGTCAATGGACATCCAATAGTTTGATAGTGACTGCCTTGCGAGGCTTAGTCCTTGAGGGTTACCGGTTTTAATTAGATAAAACCTTGCTAACGTACTTTGTTGTAATTTAATTAATGGTTAAACTACAACGCCTATTAATTTCAGGTGAAAAATAGTAAATAGAACAAACAATAAGTAATCTATTAATTAAAGTATAAGATTCCCATATATGCCACAAACTTCAAGACGTATTTTAAAATACACAAAAGGATAAGCTAGGCCGGACAACTAAAGAAGAGACACGAAGGCTATTATCTCCATGGTTCTTTGCTTCAATCGGAGAATTTAGAGATCTTAGCGCCATAACATATTCTACGTCTAAAGGACTAAGTTATAACCCCATAAGGGGGTTGAACTACACTAACACTATGGTACGCTAAGGAAAGAAGAAATGTAGTTTGTTGAGTTGTTTGTTGTTTTTTGCTTCACTAGTAGAATAAATGCTATTTGCTGCGGTGATATTGCTGCGGTTTTACCCATACGCAGCAATATATTACGTTAAAAGAAAAGAAAAAATATAAAAAACTATATTGCCGCGGTTTCGATCGAAAACCGCAGCAATATGGTTTCAACGAATTTTTTTTTTTGAAATTTTTTGACTATTTGACCAAATATATTGCTGCGGTTTCTGACCAAAACCGCAGCAATATATTAAAATAATATAAAAAATTATTATTTCAACCTATTGCTGCGGTTCCTCAAATAAACCGCAGCAATAGACTTTTTAAATAAAAAATACGCGCGGCCCGTTAGGGTTTGGTTCCTTCTCCTCAACCGTTTAAGTAACAAAAAATTTCTATCTCTCATTTCCTCCTCATCAGCCGTTTAGGGCAAACTCTCTCTTCTCTCTCTTCTCTCTCTCCTCTCTCTCTTCTCTCTCTCCTCCTTCATTTCCGGCTCTCTCCTCCTTCATTTCCGACTAAATCGTTCGCTTATTCTGTATACATACACTTACCATGAATAAAAGTAAGTAAACCAGCAGCCTAATATATATATATATACTAAGACTTTGTTCTTTTGATCTGGTTTCACCCTTAGCGCCTCGCAACAACAAAGTCGTTTCTCTTCATCTCCTCTCTCACTCCCATCCTCGTTCGCCGGCATTCATTCGTCACCAACAAAGTCGTTCGCCCCTTGGTCGCCCTTAATGTCTCGAGTTCGTTAGTTCGTTCGTCATTGGTTCGTTAGTTCTTCGCTCCTAGTTGGTCGTCGTCGTTCGTCTCCACCACCGTTTTTGCTCCCAGTCGGTCGCCGTCGACCGTCGTGTTCGTCATCGGTTTGTCGAGTTCGTTCGTTGTCCGCACCAAGTGTCTCTAATGTTTAGGGTTTCACGATCTCATCAATTTTCCTTTAATTTTTTAATATTTTTTATTAATTCTATGTATATCTTGTATTCTTTATTAATTCCATTTTCCTATCTTAGAAGCCTTCTGTATCAATTTTTTTTTTCTTTTTCGTTGTTTTAAATTTTTGCTTATTCCTTTAATTTTTAATATTCTTTATTAATTATATGTAAATTTTGTATTCTTTGTTAATTCCATTTTCCTATCTCAGAAGTATTCTATATCTCTATTTTTTTTTCTTTTTCGTTTTTTTAAATTTTTGCTTATTAGCTCTGTTTTATTTTTTATATATATTTTTGTAATTAGGGTTTGTTAAATATTATTTTTATTGCATATATAGTGATTTGGTTTAGTTACTTTTGTGGTATGGTACTTCAATGCTGTAATAGTCTCTTGAAGGAATGATATTCTTTGAAATTTAATTGCAATATGCAAAAAAATTAATTGCAAAATAAAAAAAAAAATTTTTTTTTTTTTTGCCCGTGCCAGGACCTATTGCTGCGGTTTTTGGTAAAAACTGCTGCAATAGATCAAGATATTGCTGCGGTTTCTAGCCAAAACCGCAGCAATACGTTGTATTATTTTAATAAGAAATAAAATATTGTTGCGGTTTTGCCCAGAAACCGCAGCAATATGTTCATATATTGCTGCTGTTTATAACCGCAGCAATATAATAATTACCTATTGCTGCCCCCTTAATTGCTGCGCGGCCAAAACCGCCGCAATAGGCCACTTTTTTACCGCAGCAAACAACATTTATTCTACTAGTGCTTGATAATTATTTGTCTATTTGTAGAGAATCTTAGTATGTAACTTACGTGCAAGTTAGGGAGGGAAAATATTTGAATCATATTTGATTCAAATCTAAACCACTTTCTACCGCTGGATAACTGTCACCTTATAGTGCACATTCTTCTTCATATTGAACCGTCTCATGATTGCTCTTTGAGTGCTTATCATTTTACTACCCTTCTCTTTTATCTCCTGGTGGTCTTGAAGGTCTCACTTGCTAATCTTTGACCTCCATTGACTTCGCTTATTGGACTTTATACTCATGTTGGGCCCTATAATGAAGCCAGATTAAATCTTTTGAGGTTTAATTCATTGCACCATAATAAATGTTACATAATATCTAAAAATGGTAGTAACAAATTACCCCCCTGATTTATGGAGTGATGCATTCAGCACCACACAAATTATGTGCAAAGAGGGACTTCTAATGGTTGTAACCAATATCATCCAGTAACATTCTAAATGTGACTTCTGCCATTGTTCTAAGGTGGTCAATAAATACTCTTTTAGGATGACTGTAAGAGTTTTTTGAAACTCATATTTTCTTCAACTTGGATTACCCTATATTTTATATTGAATACACCCAAGTTACCTTCACAAATTATAGACTTGCAATATTTCAATGTGAGTTCAAGGGGGTAAGTATTATTTTGCGATGCATTCTCCCCATGTTTTGCAAACGCTCAATAATTTCAGCAACTCACCTTTTTTCATATTTGGCCACAGGTTCAGCGCTAGGAAATCCACATCACTTCCCATGATAGTACCACTGGACCCTTGCTCCTTTAAATCTACAGATTGGACCTTTGGATCCCTTCCAAAGAGCTTAATAATTTTGGACTGTCACTTTTTCATCTCCTCTTCTTTGAATTCCTCCCAATCTTCTTGTGTTATGTCTCTATCAAATTGGTGCCTCCAATATTCCCCAAGAAAGGGTAAGGGATAGACTTGTTGATTGGCCATACTCAAGGATTTTTGGGTTTTGATGGTAAAACAAGCTATTGGGAGTGAAAAATCTCAGTTACAATAACGTATTTATAATACAACTATCATAATTGTCATCCTTATTTTTTATGATACATGAAGCTTTTGATGTTATCTTTTTAGATAACATATCACGTATTTTTGTAACTAATCTTAACCACTTCAAGTTGAGCCTGTTGAGAACCCTAGGGCTTAAAATAGGTGTGCCCATTAGCCCCTCAATGTGTCATTTTAGGAATTGCTAGTAGTGGCGTGTGAAGTTGGAAGGTAACTTTTTGATGTAAATTTTTCTCTCATTAATCCGTTTTAAGAGATTTAGTCCCCCAAGAGGCACTTCATTTTTCTCATTTTAATGTTGGCTGTTGAGTTTTCCTTATTTGATTTGACAGTTTATCTTGGAATAACATATTAATTTGAATAATTTTGATTTATTATAATAAATGAATAAATAATTTAAACACAAGATGAAATAATGTAAATTCGCAAAAAATATAGATAATTAAATTTCATTAACTAAAAATATTTACAACCTAGGATCGGAATTTTTATCTTAGAATAAAAATTTATAATTTATGTTTAGAATTTTTGAATTCTAAAATCTAGGCCAAAAAATCTATGGTATCCCTTGGAGACCGTGGTTTGTCACCGTCGAAGTCCTCTTCGGAGGCGGCCTCTTGAAGGGGACCATCCTAGTCATCATCTCCCGCAGCAGCATCGCTGGAGTCATCTCTAGAAGGGAGAGAGTCGCTTTCGCTGCTAGAGGTTTCCTCGGGGAACTCCTCTTCCTCTTCAACTCTCATCCTCTTAGTGGCGAGTTCATCATCATCTTCATCCTCATCCTCATCATCATCATCAGACTTAGGGTCTGATGATGGAGGAGCTTCTTCTTATTTTTCTATTCTTCTTCTTCTTCTACTTCTTTCTTCTTCTTCTTCTTCTTCTTCTTCTTCTTCTTCTTCTTCTTCTCTCTTCTTCTTCTTCTTCTTCTTCTTCTTCTTCTTCTTCTTTCTTCTTCTTCATCCTCCTCTAGTATCTCTGGAAGAAGAAGGAAGGGTTGGTCAACCTCTTGTGGGTCTTATTCCTCATCCTCCTCTAGTATCTCTAGAAGAAGGAGCAAGGGTTGGTCAACCTCTTGTAGGTTAACCTCCTGGATCTCGGTGATGCAGGATTCAACAGAAGGTTGTGGAGCATTCATTGTTGAAGAAGAGGGTTGTAACACCCCGATAATTCTCTCTTTCTGGAAAATACTTTTATAACAAATCTAGAGAACTACCCAGGCATTATCGCCCGTGTGATAACGTTTCGGCTTACTCAGAATTTTGCAGCGGAAAACAATTTACTAAAATAAAATCAACTTTATTAAACTTATGAAATAAATGACAACTGTTTGGAAACTAAAGCACACCAACTAAAAACCTCAAACTTAAGTAAAGATGTTCCTACGAAAATAACTTAAATAATATTAAGGTCACAAACGCCTCTCCATTCCAGATTCCCCAATGGTATGCATCTTCGAACCTGTAATGTCAATGCTATCTTGACTCTGCTCCCCCGAAGGATCACCACAGGATCAATAGGCAAAGCCATGATTACAAACACAGACAAGCACGTAATCAGCAAAGCTGAGTACTACATATCAGACATAAATAATCCTAAGCATGATACTACAACACGACTTGCAGAAATAAATAATAATAAGCATATAACAAACTGCAGAAGACTATTACTGAACTAGACTCTAACTTTTATTTCTTCTCTAAATGGAATAGTTATGGGACGAGTTGTCTATACTGAAATAGGAAATACGGTCATGACTCCGTAAACCAAATTGACCTGCGATATCGAGGAACCTTTGAGCTAAAGAGGAAAGGTGATCAATCCAATCCCAGGAAAGCCATGGGCTACCACCATGTATAAACGCAACGGTAGACCACTTTTTCGATCTAAAAGTCCCCTACTATGAATTCTCCGTCTAGAACAATAAAATACCAAGTAAATACTTGAAGTAAAAAAAATACAGCAACTTTAAAAACGTCCCAAACCCTTTTAAACGTCTTTAAAAATCGTTTTTATAATTTAAACTCTCGTTATTTTTAATCCCTAGTATAGTACAAATTATTCTAGTGATTAAAAATCATTAAAACCCTTAAAATACTAACTTTCTGAATTTCCAGCATTTATAAAATTTTCTAAACCTTCTGAAAATATTTTAAATGCGTATAAAAATCATATTCTACTCAAAATTCATATTCATACTTTAAATATATAGTTTCTAGTGATTTAGAACCCTAAAAACCATATCTTTCATGATTAAAACTGAAAATAATAAATCTGAAATTAATACTTTTATACATATGAAAACCGAAACTAAATTCTTCATAATAAATAATAACTTAAATCATAAACATGTAAATAGTAATAAAATAACAATAAAAATTAGGACTTTAATGGAATCTTAAGGGAGAAGAAAGGAAAAACAACCGAAATAAGAGGAAGGAAAGCTCCGGCGGCTGTGACAGCAGCAAGGAGGTGGCGGCAGCAGCTTTCTTGGTTCAATCAAGGTTTTGTGACGTTTCTTGTTCAACAAGAAATGTTACTTAGCGAAGAAGAAACAATCTTTGAGAGGAAAATATGAAACTCACGCTCAAGAAGAAGAGAGAGAGTGAAAAGCCGGATGAGAGAGAAAGAAATTCAGAATCACGTGCAAGGGAGGAGAGAGAAAATAGAGTGTAGGGCAAAATATTTGGGTTTTTAGGATATTTAAATAGGCTAATCCTTTTGGGGTTAGGAAAAGAGACTTCAATAATTAAACTTTGATGACTAACAAGATGGGCTTATTAGGACTTTAGTCATCAAATTACCCTTTCCCTTTTTATTACCTTTGGGCTTTTGATTCCATTAAGTTTTCTTTTCAAATATGCTTTTAATAATTAAACTCTTACTTTAAACATGCTTAATTAAAATATCACAAATTCTATTAAGCTATGAAAAATATTTTTAGTTGACTTTTAAAATAGTCAACCCTTTTTAAAAGTCAAATCATTTTCCAAACTCATTTGGATTTAACTATAATTACATAAATACTTTAATATATTTATGAAAATCTTTTAAAATTGTGGGGGATTACAGTCTACCCCCCTTAAAAGAAGTTTCGTCCCGAAACTTAATACAAAACCCTCGTGCTTTCGAAAGTTTGAACTCATCATTTCGAAAATCTTTGAAGAAGGGTAGTGCATCTCGTGCACTTTCCCATTTTTAAAACACTGCTGTTACTTATGAACACTTTTCTTATGCGGAGACTCTACTTCTTTTGCACTAACATGTGCAAATTGCCCAACATAGGCATACATATACATGAAAATCTCATAAAAATAGACAAAAAGCGCGAAATTTATCGCATTCTACCCCCCTTAAAGAAAACGAGTTACGCCCTCGTAACTCACCTCAAGGAATAGGTCTGGATACTTTTTCTTCATATCCTCTTCGGCTTCCCACGTTGCCTCTTCTGACTCGTGGTTAGACCAAAGAACTTTGACGATATGAACATCCTTATTACGCGTACTACGCACTTTCCTGTCGAGAATCTTGACAGGTCTTTCCTCATAAGTGAGGCTACTATCAATCTGAACTCTTTCAGGCTCTAACACATGTCGCTCATCAGGGATATAGCGCTTCAGTTGGGATATGTGAAACACATCATGCATCTTTTCAAACTCCATTGGCAATGCCAATCTATAAGCTACTTTCCCAATGCACTCCAAAATCTCATATGGGCCTACATATTTAGCACTCAGCTTGCCCTTTTTCCCAAATCTCATAACGCCTTTGGTGGGTGATACTTTCAGGAATACTTTATCACCTACAGCGAACTCATCTTCGCGCCGTTTAAAGTCTGCATAACTCTTCTGTCTATCTTGCGCAGCTTGAATTCGAGCCTAAATCAATCTAACATTCTTGACGGTCTCTTCAATGAATTCCGTCCCCAAAACTATATTCTCACTAGAGTCATTCCAGCAAATGGGACTTCTACACTTCCGTCCATATAACGCCTCAAAAGGTGCCATCTTAATACTCGCATGGTAGCTATTGTTGTAGGAAAACTCAATCAAATCTAATTGGTCCTCCCAACTTCCTTGAAAATCTATAGCACAAGCTCGCAACATATCCTCCATAGTTTGGTTAGTCCTCTCAGTCTGACCATCGGTCGCAGGGTGAAAGGCGGTACTCATCTTTAATGTTGTCCCAAGGTTTGATTGAACCTTCTTCCAAAACTTAGATAGAAATCTAGAGTCACGATCCGAAATAATGTCCTTTGGAACTCCGTGCAACCTCACTACATGCTTGATATAGGTTGTAGCGAGTTGCTTCTTCAACCATGTCTCCTTAATAGGTATGAAAACAGCGCACTTGGTCAGTCTATCAACTACAACCCAAATGGTATCATTTCCACTCCTCGACTTGGGTAAGGCAGTCACAAAGTCCATAGAAATCGAATCCCACTTCCATCCAGGAACCTCTAGTGGTTGAAGTTTCCCCATGGGCCTCTTATGATCTATCTTCACTTTCTGACAGGTTAGACACTTAGATACATACTCAGCTACTTCTCGCTTCATGTTCGGCCACCAATAGATCACCTTAAGGTCCTTATACAGCTTGTCACCCCCAGGGTGCACAGAATACGGAGTATTATGCCCCTCATCCATAAGACGTCTCTTTAGATCATTGCACTTCCGTGGTACTTAGCAATGGAATAATTAAGCCATAATGCATTGGTTGATTGTATCATTAACCATTTCTTTTTTTTTTTTGTGTGAGGAACTTATCATGATCACACCACCTTCCTTCAAACCTTAGACTCCCATCATCATGAATCTTGAAGTCTACTTCCTTACCTTGCTTCATTTTCTCTTTTATCTTATCTAGATGCTCATCCCCAACTTGACCCTCAATGATCTCATCGAAAACTGACACTCCCAAAGAAAGATTACTGAGTCTAGCCTCACTTTCCCCAGGATTTAAAATTTCTAGGTTCAACCTTTGCATATCTCTACACCAACTCCTCAGGGACTATCAAAGCACTCAAGCTATGACTCGATTTTCGACTCAAGGCGTCAGCCACCACATTGGCTTTCCCCTCATGATACTGGATATCCAGATCATAATCCTTAATTAACTCTAGCCATCTTCTTTGCCTCATATTCAAGTCTTTTTGGGTAAATATGTACTTCAAGCTCTTATGGTCTGTAAATATCTTGCAAGTTACTCCATAAAGATAATGTCTCCAACTCTTCAATGCAAACACTATGGCAGCTAACTCTAGATCATGGGTAGGGTAATTAGCCTCATAAGGTTTCAATTGACGCGACACATAAGCTATTACCTTACCATTCTGTTGCAACACACAACCCAAACCATTCTTTGAAGCATCACTATAGACCTCAAATCCCTCATTCCCATCAGGTAGGGTTAAGACAGGTGCAGTGGTTAAACGATCCTTCAAGGTCTGAAAAGCTTCCTCACACTTCTCATTCCACTCAAACTTGGACTCCTTTTTCATCAGATTAGTCATAGGTCTTGCTATCTTCGAGAAATCTCTCACGAATCTCCTATAATAGCCAGCTAAACCCAAGAAACTTCTAATGTCAGTCACACTCTTTGGAGTTGGCCACTCACTCACAGCTTGAATCTTAGCAGGATCTACTGAGACTCCTTCCTTAGACACAAAATGACCCAAGAATGCTACTTTCTCCAAACGAAACTCACACTTAGAGAATTTGGCATATAATTGGTTCTTCCTCAAGGTTTCCAAGATAATCCTCAAATGTTCATCATGCTCGGTTTCATTCCTCGAATATATCAAAATGTCGTCAATGAAAACCACTACAAACTTATCCAAAAACTCGTGAAAGATCCTATTCATCAAATCCATAAATATAGCAGGAGCATTGGTTAACCCAAATAGCATTACAGTGAACTCGTAGTGACCATAACGCGTTCTAAAGGCAGTCTTAGGTACATCCTTATCAGCTACCCTCAATTGGTGATATCCTGAACGTAAGTCAATCTTCGAGAACACACTAGCTCCATTCAATTGATCGAATAGGTCATCTATTCTAGGCAAAGGGTACTTGTTCTTAATGGTAACATTATTCAACTCCCTATAGTCGATACACAACCTCATACTCCCATCCTTTTTCTTCACGAACAATACAGGAGCTCCCCAAGGCGATGCACTAGGTCTGATATAACCCTTATCCAACAGTTCTTGCAATTGCGTCTTTAACTCACTCATCTCAGGAGGTGCCATTCTATAAGGTGCCTTAGATATAGGTGCGGTTCCAGGAACTAAGTCTATGGTAAACTCAACAGCTCTTGCAGGCGGCATACCTGAAATTTCACTCGAAAATACATCCATAAACTCATTCACTATTGGAACATCCTCAAGTTTTAACTCAGCTTCTTTACTCACATCTTGCACACTACAGAAAAACAGCTCACACCCCTTTCTCATCAACTTCAGCACTTGCAGAGCAGAGATCACTCCAAAGTTTTCAGGTTTCCCAAATCGTCTATATGAGGTAAATTTTCCCGAAGGGTTTCTCAACACTACTTTTTGAACTTCACAATCAATCCTGGCCTTGTAATGACTCAACCAGTTCATCCCAAGAATCACATCTAAATCTCCTAAGTTAAACTCGATCAAATCGGATGGGAAGACACTTCCTCCTATCTTCAAAGGTAAGTTTTTGAACAACTTAGTACACTTAACGACTTCCCCAGTAGGAATACTAACAGACAAGTCAATTGACTCATACTCCACTAATCCCAGACTCTTTAGAACAGAAGGCGAAATAAAAGAATAGGTAGCCCCCGAATCAAATAACGTTTTAACGAAAACTGAGTTAATAGAGAAATTACTAGTTACCACATCCGCAGATCTCTCTGCCTCGTTATGAGTCATCACGAACACTTTGCCTGAAGGTTTGTTCTGGGTAGGATTGTCATTAGCAGCAGGCCTACTATGGTTCCCTTGGTTATTCTGACCTCCAGGCTTAGGACCCTGGTTCCCTATCTGATTTGACCCTGGTCTAGCCTGATTACTGTTTCCCTGAGTCCTCAAACCTTTTCCGTGTTTAGCGTAGCACTCATACTCTCTGTGGCCCTTCTTCTGACAATAATGGCAAACCACTAGCTCTCCCTTACAGTCTTTCCCAGGATGGTTTTTGTCACAGAACTTGCAATTGTGAACCCTCTCAGGTCTACCCTGACTACGATTATCCTGGCTGTTCCTTCCTTGAAAGTTCCCATTCCCATTCCGGTTTTTCTTAAAGTTACCTTGGTTTCCCCCAGTACTAACCTCTTTTCTCTTTTCACCAACTATTCCAGCCTTCTTATCTCTTCTCGATTGCAACCCATAAATATGAGAAGCTCTCCCATACACTACATCCAAAGATGTAAAGGTTTCACCCCCTAAACCCAACTGGATCTCATCAGTCAACCCCTGTTCGAACCTTTGAGCCTTAAGCTCCTCAGTAGCTACCACCTCAGGTGCAAACCTAGACAGGGTTATGAACTTACTATAGTATTCAGAAATGGTCATAGTACCCATTCTAAGGTTAATGAACTCTTGAGCTTTCTGTTTTCTCATGAAAGCAGGGTAAAACTTTCCTCTCAGCACAATCACAAAGGCTTCCCAATTGAATCCCTCAGCAGCACTCAATCTAGCCCCGTTTTCTCTCCACCACAAATCAGCCTCATCCTTTAGGTATAAAACAGCCTGTCCTACTCTCATATTAGCAGGGCAATTTACCACCTCAAATAATTTCTCAAATTCCCTAATCCAGTTTTCTAGGAAGGTAGGGTCAGCTTGTCCCTTAAAATAAGGTGGTTTCACTTTGGACAGTCTTTCAAACATCTCTCCAGCCGTCTCTGGACGTTCGACCTTGTCCTGATTCAGTTTCTCCGCCAATAGGCGAATAGCATCAGCTAGCTCAGTGTTGTTAGCCATTCTACTTCGGGACCTGAAAGTAATATAACTCTACTCAGGTTCCAGAAACTTACATATTCATCTAAGCAAGGCAATACTTAATTTGATCATTAAAGATCGCATCAACATACAATTTCACTAAGTTTCAACATGGAATGTTCACTAATATTCATATAGTTGTTCACGTAAATAAACTCATATTCACATGATATTGAGCAAGAAAATTGTAATCACATAACGAAAATAAATAAGTAAATAGAAAAATATTTCCCATTACGTGCCCAAAATTGAATTCTTACTCCTTGAATTAAACAAACTATATTTTTATTCTTCCATAGAAGGGAAAAAAAATGTGAAATAAAATAACACACTAGTATATATATTTTCCTAAAATGGTAATTCTATAAAACACTTTTGTCTTGTTGGCACATACCCAACATTATTCTTATAACTAAAACCTTATGTACGTCTATATAAAAAAACAAAAATATCTATATGTATATAACCTATGGCACTACATTGCCATCCTTATCCTTTTCTTCCTTATATTGTTGAGGTACGAAGTCTTCATCACTAGCTTCATCCTCTTCTTCAGTCTCATAGTAGTCAACGAATTTTCTCTTGCTCTTAGACTGTCTAGTAGGTATGGTGTCCAAGTCTTCTTCAGGTTCAGATTCAATCCTCATACATGCATCATATATGTCTTCCCTAGTAGTACCTCTAGCATGATCCATCTCTATGATGCCTTCATCATCCCTAGCATAGTGTCTTCTCAAGATGCAACGCATTATCCAATGCAGTTCTTCATATTCCCTATGGTCAATGGGTGGATGATGGTCGTCGGCTTCATCGTCAGTCAGAACGATGGGGTTAAAATAGTTTCCTAGATTTGCAGCCATAATCGTAGAGCTACAACACAATAGACCAAAAGGTTTAGCACTCTTCCTAGCATGTTCCCACCAACAATCAAAGGGTAAACAAAACAAAGGCATGTAAAATATAACACCTTAGCAGGCAAGAAGGATATAACAATTAGCAGGGAAGAAAAACATTCATGCATCGTTAGCAGGGAAGAAAAATAATAATGCACTTATTTGCAGGAAAGAAAATAATGATGATGCTGAACAAATTTTTTTTTTTTCAATGCAGGCATATAATATTTCTATCCTATATGCCCTTCTTATACTACCCATTCTCACAATGCAATACTATACCTTAAAGGCATGAAACTAATGCAGACACTTTTTATAAATAACATTACTTTTGTGCCTAAAAAAAAAAATTCCTAATAAACTTTCGGTCCTAAGACATTCGAAAAATTTTATTCGACCAAAAAAAATTTATTTTTTTTTATTCGGCTTATAAAAATTTCCAAAAAAAATTCGAACTCCTCTAATTTCGGAAAACAAGATTTTCGAACCTCATTCCGAAAAAATTTCGGTTCTAAAAAAAAATTTGATCCTCAAAATATTTTGTCTCACTTTTCGAAATGAAACGTAGGAGCATACTAAGGTTTCCTCCAAATAACTAATAAGCTAGGTAGTTAGGCGCCTATAAGTCTTAAACTAACCTAAAGCTCCCAGATACCACTTTGTAACTCCCCGATACTTCTCTCTTTCTGGAAAATACTTTTATAACAAATCTAGAGAACTACCCAGGCATTATCGCCCGTGTGATAACGTTTCGGCTTACTCAGAATTTTGTAGCGGAAAACAATTTACTAAAATAAAATCAACTTTATTAAACTTATGAAATAAATGACAACTGTTTGGAAACTAAAGCACACCAACTAAAAACCTCAAACTTAAGTAAAGATGTTCCTACGAAAATAACTTAAATAATATTAAGGTCACAAACGCCTCTCCATTCCAGATTCCCCAATGGTATGCATCTTCGAACCTGTAATGTCAATGCTATCTTGACTCTGCTCCCCCGAAGGATCACCACAGGATCAATAGGCAAAGCCATGATCACAAACACAGACAAGCACGTAATCAGCAAAGCTGAGTACTACATATCAGACATAAATAATCCTAAGCATGATACTACAACACGACTTGCAGAAATAAATAATAATAAGCATATAACAAACTGCAGATGACTTTTACTGAACTAGACTCTAACTTTTATTTCTTCTCTAAATGGAATAGTTATGGGACGAGTTGTCTATACTGAAATAGGAAATACGGTCATGACTCCGTAAACCAAATTGACCTGCGATATCGAGGAACCTTTGAGCTAAAGAGGAAAGGTGATCAATCCAATCCCAGGAAAGCCATGGGCTACCACCATGTACTCCAACCCTTAATGTCCAACTCTAGACGTGCACCAGTCTAAAGTCTATAACCTATTCTCGTTTCACTTTACGTTGCATTCATTTTATACTTGTTTTGACACCCACCAAGCACATAACACTCACAACTAATAATCACATAACATCACAAAACTCCTTTTTAATCCTAGAATCAACAAGTGTTCACAACTTATCAATCAAGACTCTTTTAACTTCTTTTATTCTTTACTATCTTGCCTGTTGAACCTAGCCAACAGTAAACTGTACCTTTATATATGTATAACTCATAATTACCAAATAAGATCTACGGTTCTTATAAGACAATTGAATGAAACTCATGAATCTATGTAACACATGATTCAACTTACTTACATTAATTCCCTCACGAATTAATACATGAACTGAACTTATTTGTTTGCATCAAACTTCCATACAAACATACATATTCATAACTACTTCTAGTATACATGTAGCACATAGGCAAAATATCATGTAAAATAAATTCAGTAACTCATATATATGAACAACAAGGTCCTATACATGATACTAATAAATAAAAACATCCCTAAGGCATGTTTCTAACCATATAGCACGTAGACTTATGTACGTACCTTGTATAAACGCAACGGTAGGCCACTTTTTCGATCTAAAAGTCCCCTACTATGAATTCTCCGCCTAGAACAATAAAATACCAAGTAAATACTTGAACTAAAAAAAAATACAGCAACTTTAAAAACGTCCCAAACCCTTTTAAACGTCTTTAAAAATCATTTTTATAATTTAAACTCTCGTTATCTTTAATCCCTAGTATAGTACAACTATTCTAGTGATTAAAAATCATTAAAACCCTTAAAATACTAACTTTATGAATTTCCAGCATTTATAAAATTTTCTAAACCTTCTGAAAATATTTTAAATGCGTATAAAAATCATCTTCTACTCAAAATTCATATTCATACTTTAAATATATAGTTTCTAGTGATATAGAACCCTAAAAACCATATCTTTCATGATTAAAACTGAAAATAATAAATCTGAAATTAATACTTTTATACATATGAAAACTGAAACTAAATTCTTCATAATAAATAATAACTTAAATCATAAACATGTAAATAGTAATAAAATAACAATAAAAATTAGGACTTTAATGGAATCTTAAGGGAGAAGAAAGGAAAAACAACCGAAATAAGAGGAAGGAAAGCGCCGAAGGCTGTGACGGCAGCAAGGAGGTGGCGGCAGCAGCTTTCTTGGTTCAATCAAGGTTTTGTGACGTTTCTTGTTCAACAAGAAACGTTACTTAGCGAAGAAGAAATAATTTTTGAGAGGAAAATATGAAACTCACGCTCAAGAAGAAAAGAGAGAGTGAAAAGCCGGATGAGAGAGAAAGAAATTTAGAATCACGTGCAAGGGAGGAGAGAGAAAATAGAGTGTAGGGCAAAATATTTGGGTTTTTAGGATATTTAAATAGGCTAATCCTTTTGGGCTTAGGAAAAGAGATTTCAATAATTAAACTTTGATGACTAACAAGATGGGCTTATTAGGACTTTAGTCATCAAATTATCCTTTCCCTTTTTATTACCTTTGGGGTTTTGATTCCATTAAGTTTTCTTTTCAAATATGCTTTTAATAATTAAACTCTTACTTAAAACATGCTTAATTAAAATATCACAAATTTTATTAAGCTATGAAAAATATTTCTAGTTGACTTTTAAAATAGTCAACCCTTTTTAAAAGTCAAATCATTTTCCAAACTCATTTGGATTTAACTATAATTACATAAATACTTTAATATATTTATGAAAATCTTTTAAAATTGTGGGGGATTACAAGGGTTTTTTGAGAGAGGTTTTTTGGGAGATAAAAGATTGAAGGGGTTGATCAAGAGATCGGTAATGTTTTGGTGTTATTACACTTACCCCTTTTTATAAAGAGATTTTTATCGTCTTCTGGAAACTGAGAAGTTATACACTCTTTAGAATGGGCTTTTAAGTCACGCACATTTTGAAATGGGCTTCTAAGTCACGCACCATTTGGAACGGGCTTCTAAATCACGCACCCTTTGAAAGGGGCTTCTTTAATATGACTTCAGGACTTTGCCTTTTAATTTATGAAAACTTGGTTTTAACATGGCCCAATAAAATATGACACGAAATGAAACATACCACGCATTCAGCACATGTTTTCTTCTTTTATTGCTTCATTTTGGTTGTCTTCCCCATTAATACCTTTTTCAAGGATTTTAGGAAAAATTAAAGATTCTTCAGGCAATTTTATTATCTTTCTTTGTGAATTCACAATCATCACCAAACTCCAATTCACCATGTCTAATGAAAGAGTTCGTGAAGATGAGATTCATGAAGTACTTGCTTAAAAATGTGATGCCGTGCAATCTGAAGCAGCCCATCAATTATGCAATGCCATTAGAATGAACCTTGAGACTTATAACTCTCAAGTGTTTTGGTATGTGAACAAAAGCAATGACTCTGATACTCGTTTGGAGGACAGAATTACCACTATTAGTCCTTGTTTTCCTTTCAAGGTTCAAAAACCGAAGCGTCAACTTATCTTAGAGTAGAAATATTATACGTTTTTGGACAATATTATCTTAGAGGATAATAAGCTGAGAACACTTCCATTTCCCCCAATAACACTCCCAAACTTGAATTGACCTCTAGCTAGCAACCCTTTCAAAGGATTGATTTTGAGGGTGGATGCAAGAGCATGGTTTTCGAGCATGGTTTCTGAGGATGAAACCTTTTTATGACAAATGGTCCAAGAACAAAATACTGCCTTTATTGAGACGATCTTCTTATGAAACCATTCCCTTTGATGGGGCTATGTTCACTACTTTATTAGTTTGTTAGGACACTACAATCATCTACTTCTTGTTCCAGTGGGGACCAATGACTGTGACCTTAGATGATATTGCCTTCATTACTGAGACTTCTCAAACACGTAAATATGGAATTGGACTTCCTATATTTCACCATGTTAAAGAACATAATTAACTATACAACCAATGTTTATCAACCTTTTGCGATATTATCAGTCCTACTGTTAGTGCTAGCAAATGTGGCTTTCAGAATTTTGTTGATTTCTTCATGAATAAGGATTCTAGTGAGGAAATTACTTCTCAGGCGGAAGTACTTTTTCTTACTTTTGTATTTTCTAAATTAATGATGTCTAGAGCTGAAGGAGTAGTATCATTATAACTATCTCTAGTTGTTAATATCTCCTTTACTTCTGAAGAAGTAGCTTTGCCTCCTATTTTATTAGGACAACTTTATGGATGTCTCTTTAGGAGTAGAGAGTATTTTAAAGGTTTTGAAATTCATACCTCTTAATCCCCCATATTCTTTACTGACAAGGAATTTGGACCCCTATAGCTTCTGACTTGTTGGGGCCACATGTACCTTCCTCGTCTGATGGGTCTCATTCCCCCTTCCGCTTTTAAAGATCCTAAGGGTTCAGAGGAAGAAGATCTTTCTTTTGATCCCCTTCTAATTTTGTCTAGTCTTGAAGATTGTAGCTGTTATGTTGCGGTCAGCTTTTATCTTGTATGTTCAGATGAGGTTTGGCATCCATGCTTGATCTTCTTGTACTTGTTGGTTTTTAAGTCCAATCTTGGCATCCAGAAGGTTTTTTGGGGCAAAATGGATGTTTTTGTTGAAAACGGAACCTGGCGCCATCAAGCTATGCATACTTGGCTACAAAACATCCACTCTAGTTCCTTATAGAGTGGAAACTTTTGGAGTAGTGTTCATAGGTCTAGGGATTTAATAGCTGCTGAGCCTGAATATTTTGGCTTTGAAGCCAGGCCAATAATCCACAACTAGTAGCTAGACAATTCGAATTGGTCCAACCACTAGCTATACCTTAATTCTTGACCCGCAATGATCCTTGGACCTCCAAGGGTCGTTTTAAAGAGGGTAGAGCTCTCCAAAGTAAGACTCTCAACCTTAATTCCATGTTCATCTATCCTTGGAAGTGGATCACTAAAGTTGTTTGAGGTTTCCATCTGTGGTGGGATCATGTATTCCTAGACAATTCAACCTATTTTGATGCCTTGACAAGCTTTAAGGATCAGCTTTCCTTAGGATGTAAGTAATTTCTCTCCTTAGTTATTTGTATAACGTTTGGTAGGAGTGATTACTACTAAATTTTCCTTATACTTTTTGTTGTACTTCAGCTAAAGCTAGCAAGAAAAAGCTAAGAGTGTTTGATGGCTTGGAAACAAATTCTAAGTATGAGAAGCTCTACTGGGCCACTATACAGCAAACGGTCCAGTCTCTTGCTTCTTCTGAAGATGGAGATGCTGCTTATGATCAGGAGACTTCCTATGGAGATGTCCAAAATGCAGAAGACATCCAGCCCATGGGACTAATGGAGCGGATTGACCCTTATAAGAGAGTTGCAAGAAAAAGAGCTTGTACAATTATCTCTCTACTTCCAGGGATACGCAGTCCATGGGATCAATGGATCAAATTGACCCTCTCAAGAAAGCTGCCAGAAAAAGAGGCTATGGGGGTGTTTGGCAACTAGAGTTTTGGAGCAAAAAGAGAGTTTTGGACCACTTTCAGAGTTTTGACTAGTCAAAAACTGTAAAAGGGGTGTTTGGTAAAAGAGAGTTTTAGAGAGAGTTTTGGAATAAAAACTCTCAAAATGAAAAAGCTCATAATGGGAGCTTTTTCTTTAGAGGATTAGGTAAATATATGTTCAATGACTTTTTTGCCTCTAATAATAATGCTACACACATGTATTGAAATGTGTATAAATGTCATTTCACACAAACAAATGGCAATAAGCTTTTAGCAATCAGTTAATTGTTACCAAACACATTTATAAACAAAAGTTGTCAAATCAGCAGTCAAATCTGCTGAACAAAAAGTGAAAACTCTAACAGCAAACTCTAAACTCTAACCGCTAAACTCTAAACTCTATTTGTCAAACGGGGCCTATAGCTACCTCTCTACCTCCAAGCCTTTGAGATATTCCAATAGAAAATGTCATAAGTTGAAAGCTTCTTTAGAGGTACCACAATACATTATCTCTTCTGATGAAGATGATACCAAGCTCATATCTGCAATTTTCAAAAGGAAACTCCCAGGAGTTAAAGCAAGTATGAATACCATCTTTACTCTTTTTATAAGAAGTTTCACTTTTTGTTTGGAATGCTGATTATTTAATCCCAGGTACTTCTGGTGTTGTTAACATTGAGCTCAAGATTACTAATGATCCTTCTTCTGAGAAGTTATCACCTCGTAGCCTTACCAGCCATCCTTCACTCGGTGCTTTGAAAGCAGTTGACCCAACATTAAATTCAATGGGTGGCCTGGTTGATGAATATGTTCTCAATCCTTCTCCTCTTTCTTCAAGTCATGCTACCCCCAGTTGGGAATGTGGCCACTTTCCTTTTGGAAGGAAGTACTTCCCCTCAGTTGGAAGAGGTTGATCATCTCCACGTGGATTCTCCTGATGAAGATTCCTTTCATCAGTTTAATAAGGATCCCTTGGAGCCATGTTCTTTAGATGTTGAAGTTACGAGCCTAAATACTAATTCAATCGATGTTGAAGCAACATCTTCTATTGCTGGGAGTGAGGATCCAAAAGATGTTACTCCTTTAGAGGTCACACCCTTAAGGAGCAATACTGAGCTTTTGATTACGTTTGTATGCAAACATTCTTCATCAAGTTCACCATCTACTTCTGGGACTAATTTGCCTTTCTTTCCTCATGAATTTATTTTAGACTTCCTCAATATGAATCCATATCCTCATCAGACTCCATTCTCTTGCTAACTTGACTTCTCTTCTTTATGATGCAGAGGGAAGCACTCAATAAGTAAGTGTGATGAAATAGTCTGAAGGAGGGAAATATGTTAATTTGCAAATAACCATCCTTTTAATGAATCAACCTTCCTCTGTTAGCAATGATCATTCTTCCACTAACGAGTTTCCTGAGCATATAAAACAAGAAGACAAAATCAGGGATCTCTACTTTACCTTATCGAACCCTTATAATCAGGCTTTTGCACCACTAGTGGAAAAATGCTCTTTTGCTACATTACAAATGCTTTGGTTTTTATAAAAATGGAGCATTTGAAATTACAAAATTGAGAAATAAAAGAAAAAAGAACGCCAAATTTAACATTTTAGTCAAATGCTCCGTTCAAACGGAGCATTTGAGTCATTTAACCCGTTCAAGTTATACCCTCTCCACTCATTATCTCCTCGTTGCTTTAAAAAAAAAAACCTTTAACGCCTCATTTTTTCAACCCCTCAAATCCCTAATTTCCCACCTCCCTTCTCTCCAACGCCTCCCTTCTCGCAACTTCCTTCGCGCACTGAAAACCTTAGAAATCCGATAATCAGCGACGACGAGGGTGATGATAACGACGTTGATGATGAAGAAGATAATGATTGAAGGTCGTGGAAACAAGTTGCTCATATTGTGTATAAGGTTGTCGGGTCGTTTCTACCATTTTCTCTCTAAGTTTGTTATTTTCTTGCTATTTCAAACTGTGATTTTCTTGCTATCATGTTTTTTGATTTGAAAGCATTGCTGAATTGTTTATAGTTCAGAATCATAGAATTTGCTCTGCTTTTTTATTCTGTTATTTTTTTTTTTTTGAAAATTCTTAGTTGATAGAGCTCGGTAGTTTTTTTTTAATCACTTAAGTGTGGTGAAGCTAAAATGATATGCCATGTTTTTTTGAATAGGTAATTAAAATGTTAATAATTAATGCAGCTTTTGCAGAATTTGGTGAGGAACCATAACAGTACCTTGAAATTTGAATCTCCTCCCTCCCTTTTTTTATAGTTCTTGATCTTGTCTTGTTATTAGAGGTTAAGTTGACTATTTATGAAAGCTCTGCTCTCCCATCCCCATCTTACTTATGTGGCAATGTTTCATATGGTTTCAATTTCAGGTATTTAATTTTTAGATTTTCTGCAAATTTGAATTTTGTTGAAGCTTAGAATTGTTTAATGTTGGTTTTTAAATATGAATTCCTTGTTGTTGTCTTCTGCAAGGTTCTGTTGTCCCGGGCTGTAACAATGTAATGTTTTCTTAAAGTTACGTGACCTATGTAGTTGTAGGCTTATAGTCATGTTATCAGATTTTCAGTGCTTGTCATTTTGTGAAGGTTCAAGGAAGAGATCGGTATATGTCAAGTTTGTAGCGGAGCAGCTGGGTTTAGATGGTTCTTATGTTTCACGTACTTACATAGAACAAATCCAGCTGGAGAAGCTTGTAAACGATGTCTTGGTATTCGTTCTTATATAACTCTTCTGTGGTTTTTGGCTAGGATGTGTTTCTCTCTAGTCTCCAGTTACCATATCTTATTATCTGCAGGCTTTGCCAGATGATTTGAAGAGTAAGCTCGATCAGCATAGATGATGAAGTAGTTTCTAGTCCTAAAGAAGCACTTTCTCGAGCTTCGACAGATTCGAGAGTCAAATATCTTTACGATTCTACTGCATCCCATGTTAAGATAAGGTGTTATCACTTCTACCTTTTCTTTTTTCCATTTTTTTGGGGCTTGAGTGAAACATCTCCTGTCATAATTTGACAGCATTGTTGCTGCTTAGCATTGTTGTTGTATTTTAGGTTTTTTTTTTGTTTTTTCAGGATTTTCTCTGATTGAAAGACTTTCTCTCTCACCTCGATTCGCCATTCTGGTATTAGATTCCCTCATGATATTTGTGATTAGGGTTTCAGAACTTTCTGTTTTCTCTCATGTTTCTCAAATTCATCGCGAAAGAATCTGTCAATAAAAAAATACCTTTGAAAATTGTAGAATAGCCTAGCAGCAAGAAGGTGATGCAATCTGATAGTGATGAAATTAACTTGAAAAACAACACTTCATGCAAATAGTTGGTTATCATTAAGTGTTTAACTTGTTTACTTTTATTTATCAAACCCTTGCTAATGAAGGATTAGTAGCGTGTGAAAGATCAGTTTTTAGTACTTAAAAAGACTAGATGTCAATATAATTAGAAAATTAGATGATTGGGCTAGAATTTGTTGATGATGAATAATTTTCTGAGAAAGATACATAAATCTAGAATCTTGTTTATGAAAATTGATGATGTAGTGTTTTGAGTAAAAGTGTATTAAAGCACACCGCATATCTGATGCTACTCTCAGTGTACTCACTTGTATGATTGTTTGGTTTGTGATAGTGTTATACTAGTCTAATTGTTCTGTTCATTGACTAGCTAGACTATGATGAATGTTAAAGCTCAATTTTTATTTACTTCTCTGATTTAAGGTCACAATGATCGAACTAAAACCTTCATTTTTGTCTCTTCAAACCCACAAATCTTCCCCTCTATGACGTGGTGTTTTTGGTGCTGTTGGAGGGCGGTACCGCCCTCGTCAAGCTGCAGTGAATGCTGCTGCTCCTTTGATGCAGTTGCCGAAGTTCTTCCTGCTCTAGTGCAGCAGCAGTTCTTCCTGCTCTAGTGCAGCAGCGGCTCTTCCTTGGAGATTTTTCTCCTTCAACTCGCATTGCTTTTCTGAGTTTGTTATGGTAACTTCTGCACCTCTTCTGTTGCTGCTTTTTCCAGTAGCACAGGGAGGCATAATACTAACATCTATGATGCATGAGTGATGATGAAAGCACCATTGTATGATTATATATCTGCATCTCTAAAGGTTGTGTTATAGTAGTGTGAGTCACCATCATTGCATTTGTAATGGGATTAAAGTCTATTAATAACGCACTTGTGGGAAACAACCTAACTCAAAGTATGAATCTCAATTCATCATTTTTATTATTATCGCTAAGCCTGTCACTATTGTTTCCGACTTCATGAAGAATGTTTGTTATCAATGTGAACTTGTATATGGTCGTGGAACTTAAAAAAGTATATATAGGGTGGTTTATGACTAAATAAAAAAAGAAGACAGTAATTTTCTTCATAAAGGATAATTTAGAAGGTGGTTTCTCGCAAATATTCCCCATTTTGGGCCAACATTAGTCATAAGACAAAACTATATTCCTTTTAAAGCTATAATATTACTGTCAACTTGTGCAAAGATTCCACTAAAAAAGGAATTGCAACAGTCAGAGGATCAAATAAAGTAGAAAAAAGAACAGTACATATTTGATTAGCTAGTTTTATTAACAACTTTTTAAACTCACTAACTAATGGTAAAAAGAACAAGATAGGAGAAACAAAGAGGTTGTGCCTCGAAATTGCATAATTAGCTTAAAATTATTCACTTATGTGATGGATTTCCATATTTATTACTATTGTGATGGATTTCTTTTGTCTCCATCAGGACCAAAAGGCTCATGAAGCTATATTGAAAGTGCTCAATCTTTATGGGTTTGTCCTATACCCTTATTTCTCATCTGCTTATATTTTGTTTGATTTGTGCAAACTCCAACTGACTACAATTTGCCTTGATGCAGGGTCGCAAAGGAGCCCGTGCTAGATGAATGGACTAGGAGAGCTCAACTTTGTGCCATGTTGTATGAGGCTGTAGGTTTCAATTGACTTGTAGCTATCTTGTCCAGTATAATTAGAGCATCTTTGGATTCTATTTATTTATTTTTTGAACTTATAAGTTCGGTTAGTTTGTACTTGATGCAATTCAGATGTTTGTCTTTTAAGAAGGGAGTTTGACTATTTGAAGCATGATAGTGAATCAGCAGGTTGGGTAACTAATGGTTTGATTGCTACGCCTTTGCCTCACAATATTTTTAACAACACAAATTTCTGATGCACATAGTAGCTAATGTTAACGTAAGATATGTATAGCTGTTGTATATGTAAAGCTTGAAGACCTGTTACTCTTGCTGCTGGCCAGCAGGGGTAGCAGGTCTGAATTTTTTTTTTATAAGAAAAGCTCAAATGCTCCGATTGTTAAGGAAAACCCGGAGCATTGGTTATAACAAATGCTCCGGTTTTTCCTTAAAAACCGGGGCATTTAAAACAAAATGCTCCGGTTGTAAACCGGAGCATTTGTAAAATGCTCAAATGCTCGTATGACGTCTGCTACGCGTTAAATACGGAGCATTTGGGGCCTAAACAACCGGAGCATTTGAGGTTTTTTCTACTAGTGCACATACACATAAGTAGATCTTGGAATCCCTGATTTCTTAAGGTTTTGAGTATTGAATACCTTATTTTAATTATGTCAAAGAGACTCTTCTTCTTCAACAATGTAATGCTGAAACAAGAGTTCATTCTCTCAAGTTCTTAGCTCAAAAACTTCAGGAAGAGGAAACCTCTTTGGAAATTGAAGTCAAATCCTTCAAACGCTTCAGTAAACAAATCTAAGATTCTTCGAGTTCTTTTGATCAAAAGTTGAAGCTTCTTATGAGGAAGGACAATCTCTCAAGAATCGGATGGCTTAGATCAATAAAGAGGAGATCAACATTATCGATGAGAAGTCTTCACTTCAGAACTCCATTGATACTGAACAGAAGAAGTTGCACTAAGGATGAATCAAGCTTGCCAATCTGAGGCAAAAGATGTTCAAAGATATGGATGTACAACAAAGCTTAATCCTTTAGAAGGAAAAACTTTGTAATGCTTGGTCAGCCATTAAAAACCTTAGTTTAGCTGTTTGACAATGTTGGAATGTATAAGATGTAATATTAATATTAATGTTGTAATTTTAATGATCCCTTGTTTTTTGGAGCTATTCTGCATGTTTTTGTTGAACCACATGATCATGTTGTTCCCATATAAATGGATGATATTTCTTTAGAAATTTGTCGTTTAAGGATCTATCTTTAATATTGCCATCTATATCCTTTGATATGTATGAATTTCTAGACATTTTCTTATGAATGATAAAGGGACCTTGCCACTTAGGTGACCATTTCCTTAGTTGTGGATTATTGTAAGCCGCTTCTGGCAAAAACATTTTCCAAACCTTATCATTCTCCTGGAATTGTATAGGCACTAAAATTTTTATTATAGGCCCTAGCAACCTTTTCCTTTTGAATTCTCATCTCGACTAAAGCTTCTTTCTTAACCTCTAGAGCATCCATGACCTCAATGTTCATCCCTTGTGAATAGTCATCTCCTAATAATCCCATTTGTTGGGATATCCTTGATGATCTTTCATTCACTTCAGTTGGGATTACTGGAATCTGTTCATAAATTAAGTTAAAAGGAGTAACTCATGTTGCTTCCCTTTTAGAGGTCCTGTAAGCCCATAGGGCATGTAGCAGCAACTCATCCCATTTTCTTGGATTGTTATCTATGAGTTTTGAGATCATTTTTACTATGATCTTTTTGGTAGCTTCATCTTGAATGCAACTTAGTAATCCCAAACTGATTAAGATAATACAATAGGTCAGGATTTCTAAAGACTGTGACTTGATCAAAGGTGATCGATTCTGGAATTCCAAATCTTGTAAAGAATTCTTCTTTTAGGAAATTTATTACAACCTAGGTATTGATCTTATTCAAATCTTGAGCCTCCACCTATTTGGTGAAGTAATTAATCACCACTAGAATGTATGAATGCTTCTTAGAAGATACAGGATTGATTTCCCCTATGGCATCCACTGTCCATCCTCTGAAGGGCCAAGGTTTAAGAATGTACTTAATTCTGAAGCTAGTGTCCTACTGATAGGTCCAAACTTATGACATCTTTTGCAACCTTTAGCATAGTCTATACAATCCTTTTTCATGATGGGCCAAAATAAACCATGCTTATGTAACATCCATCTCATTTTGAGGCTATTTTGATGAGCTCTGCATAACCCTTGGTGAATTTCTGACATGAGAGTTAGAGCTTCTCCAACGTCCACACATCTTAAACGTAATCCTTCTGGATTCTTTCTATGTAGCTCATCAAATTGTATATACAACTTAGTAGCTGCCATTTTGACTCTATTTGGCAATTTTTCCCAATGGGTTTTGAAGATACTGGATAATTTAATCTCTCTAATCCTTTTCCTCTCTTAATATTGAGATTCTATAGACTCCCAATACATTTTTTGACCCTTCCTTATCAGTTTCACCAAGAGGTTCTAGGATATTCTCTTGGAGAATGATATCTTTATTTTGTGAAGGTGTTTCTTCTCTAGCAGAATCTATATGGGACAACTGGTCTGCTACTTTATCTTCTTCCCTGGGAATGTGTATGAAAGTGATTTCCTTAAATTGTTTGGAGAATTTATGTGCTTTCTTACCACACTCCTGCGATACTGATGATATGCTCTTGAATTCTTCATTCACTCGATAAATAAACAACTGGGAATTCCCATATACCTTTGCTTTCTTGGCTCCCAACTCTATCAGCATCTCCAAACCAATTAATAGAGCTTGTTAGTCTTGGACGAACACTTAAGCAACCACAAGAGGGGGGGGGGTGAATTGTAGTTGAAGAGATTTTCAAACTTTTTGCGGAAATAAAAAAGTAATTAAGCTAGAAAGAAATAATTGTATGAATTAAGAAAGAACTAGGAACACAAGATTTTTACAAAGAAAACTTCCTAGGCCCAATAGGAAGAAAAACCTTGACCACGAGGGATTTTGACTCAATTCTCTTTAATAACTTTTAGGCCAAAAGACTCTCTTTTGTACAACCTAAACTCGGACCAACTCTGTTCCTCTAGGAACTGGTTCCCTGTCAGCCTGTTCCCCTGAACAGTTGACTTCTCCCTTGACTTTACTCAAAGTCTTTTCTCTTTCTCTGTTCTCTTTCTCTTTCTCTTTTTTCTCTCAAAATGATTACAGACTTAGATTCACTCAACCCAATCCATAATACATCAATTTCTAAGAAGAAGATAACCGAATGTACTTTCTCTAATAATATTACATAAAATTCTGAAGGTATATTTTTAGACCATTACAAAAACTCTATTTGTAGGGATCTTTTTCTTCTCGAATTCTTCTCCACAATCTTCTCAAGATCTTCTCCATTAACCCACGTAGCTTCAGCCACTTCTCCTCAATATGTCCGTTGATAATTCCGTTGGCATTTGGCTTCCTTAAACGTAGCCACTTTATCCACGTTCACACGCCTTAAAAATAGAGTGGTTGTTGTGGTTCCTAAAATGTAGGAACTACCTCAAGCGTTCTATTTTTAACGCATCTTAGGTTAGTGTTTTGCGGCTTTAGATTGTAGGCAACCGAAAGATGTTGCACACTAACTCAACACAATATCATGGAACCTTGAATATTCAATTTGTTACATCCATAATATTACCGATAGTACAAATAAGTTATAAACAACTTAATTTTGATTAAACACTTAATCAATTCTTCATAAGTTATTTAACATGTTATTTGTGAAATCTAAAGATAACTAAACTAATTAAAACTAGAAAAAATAAATCAAACAAAATAAAATAAACGAAAACAGAAAATTAAATCTAAGACATATAAAAATTACTTCTAACATAATAAACTAAAACCGAATTAATAAACAAAAGTCATGAAACTTAATTATATGTCATTATCAAAATAGTGAAATACATATTCCCCCTTTTTTATTATGACAAATAATTAAAAAAAATTTAAGTTTTTATGTTTTTAAAAAAATACAAAGATTAAGACCTAAACTACACAGAAAATAAACTACACAAAATAAAATATCCACAATCTAACCTAGTTGAGACTGGGAACAGGATCAGACAAGACAAGGAACAGGGATGAGAAAAATATTCATAGGAACTAAGATAAAAAAATTTTGACACACTTATATCTCTTCCCCCTTTGTCATTATCAAAACTAAGGATTGTACCTGCAGCACTAGAGAGTCAACAGTCTAGGCATCAAGCAAGTTGCTCAACCAAACATCTCATAATATTAGCCATCCAAACACACAAACATAATAGGCATGCAGAGAGCAATATTATAGCCAGCATTTATCAGTCAATGTGCAGAGTAAGGCAAAAGATAGTTAATAAAGTAAGGAGAAATTTAAAAGTACTTCGTGTGTCTCAGAAGGACACAGGAAGAGAAATCCAAAAGATTGTTTAATAATTACAGCCAAAAAAATTGTTCACATTTTCCAAAGTTAAGTGAAGTTAGGATTTGGTTCTTTTGAAGAGAGAGGAGACCACAAAATCTATATTGGAGAGCACACCATCCACCTTGTTCCTGATCCCAGTATCACATTCTTGAGTGCAAGCATTTGATCTTGCTGCTGAGAGTCCAGAACATGGACAGTAGCTTCAATGGCATTGATCTTGGTGTGCAGAAGGGTCAAGGAGTCCTGAATTTCCCGGAGCAGCTTGTTAAGCCCAGTTGTAGAGAGTAATGGAAAATCCACAGCAGTAGAAGGGACAGGGTCAGAATCTAGGTGAATGAAGACTGTGTCACCTTGATCCTGCTCCTTCTGGAACTTGGACCCAGCCAACCTTTGGCTTTTTTGACAGACCCTGGCAACCCCTTCTTCATCCAACTTTCTGTTACTACCTACTTCAACCTTAACCGGAGTTTCTTCTCTCTCAAAATCTATCTTCCCATTCACCAACCTTAAACTCAGCCTAGTCAAAGTTTCTTTGGTAAGATAATTTTCTGGCTCAAGAGAAAAGGAGGGACTAGGAGGTAGTTTAACTTTGCATTGTTTGAAAACAGAGGAAAGAAGATTTCCATAACCCACTTTGGTGTTATGGGTAATGCAGTGGAGAGATGTGAAATTATGAGGGAGGGAAGGTTGATTTTTATGTTTTCAGCAAGGCACTACATAATGGAAAGATCCATTAGACTTGCCAGGGTTCTTTTGGAGGAGCGGGGTAAAATGAAACGCTAAACAAATGAAATAGCACTTATGAAATGGAGACAATCTTTTTGATCTAAAGATAAAGCATTAGAATTGCCGTTAAAGAAAGCAAGAATTTGAGCATTGGTGACCCATTGATGTTCAACTTAGCCCTACCCTTAATGTAGTCCTTGTAACCCTCATGCGGAACATCAAACCATTCCCCCAGTTTCTTCTCAGTAATTGTAACTACAGACCCATTAACAATTGACACACACACACCCTCAGTTATGTAAACCCAGAACAAAAAGCTTTCATCTCTTTTTCATAAAAGCCCTCATCTATGCTAACAATTTTTAACCACTTCTGAAATTTTAAAATTTTCAATAACTCATTCCACTTAACTTTTTGCACCATGCAATGTCTACACAAAACCCACAGAAATTGTGAAGATTTAGTTTTCTTACCTCTTTTGTAGGTACAGTATTTCTTGTTCTTGATCGCTTTCTACTCGTTATCACCTTTTCCTTTTTCGGGGAGAGAGAAACAGGTGCAGAAGATGCCGATTTTGACCCAGTAGAATCTGCGTCATTCTTGGATGATTCTTGAGCACTTAATTCATCGTGAGATGGTGTTTTCTCTTTCGGAAAGTTTTCATGATCACCAGAATTTTGAGTTTTGGAAGACATGCTGACAGAGTTTTGGTGTGAGGTTGAAGATGAGAATGAGGAGAGAGAGAGAGACTTGTGAGTTGATGTGAGAGAGAAATTATGAGGGGTCAGTGATTTGATGTGTTGGGTTTATAAAGTAATCATGATTCGTGTGAAAAGAAATGGAGAGTAGGTTTAATGAAAGGTTTATGGGTTTTTGAAGTCAATAATGGTTTCTTCATTTAACCTTAGATTAATTGAACGCGTAATTTTGGCCATAATTCAGATTAATGTTTTTAATTTTTGGACGGAAAGGTGTGAAAAGAAAAAGAAACAAGGAAATTTGGAGGTAAATTAGAGAAATGGAAGAAGAAAAAAATTTACTCTTGCATATGATAAAAATGTGTCCATAATATACAAACTACATACGTACCAAATATGTGCAAGGACACTAAGGGTAATATTCAGAGACATATGTGAGTCCTTATACTTGACCCTAGGTGTATGAAATTAATTCATGAAGATTGCAGGACATACTTAGTAAGAAACAATTTGGGGGAAACAACATATGTGTACATTAAACAATTTTTATCATTCCTAGTTCCAAGCGTATCTTTTCAAACCTGTCCCTAGATAGAGGTTTGTCAATATGTCAGCTATTTGATTTTCAGTAGGACAAAAATCAACTTTGACTAACCCTTCTCTACATTGTCTTTTAGGAAATGATGTCTAATGTGAATATGCTTGACTCTAGAGTGATGAACTGGATCCTTGAAATGCAAATGCACTAGTGTTATCACAGAAATAGGAACACACTTGAATTTATGCCAAAGTCACGTACCTGTTGCTTGATCCACAATACCTGAGAACAGCATGCAGCAGCTGCCACGTATTCAGCTTCTGCTGTGGAAAGAGCAACGTGTTTTGTTTCTTTGAGCTCCAAGAAACCAAGCTTGATCCTAGGAACTGGATAATACCGATGTACTTTTGCGATTCACCAAGTCTCCAGCATAGTCAGCATCGGAATAGCTTACTAGATCAAAGATGTCACTTCGAGGATAGAACAAACAAATCATCACTTCCTTTCAAATATCTAAGAATCCTTTTAACAGCTGTCAAATGGGATTCCTTAGGATTTGATTGGAATCTTGCACATAAACCAACACTAAAGGATATATCAGGCCTACTAGCAGTTAGATAAGTAAGGAGCCAATCATACCTCATAGAGTTTCTGATCTACGGACTTACCACTTTGATCCTCATCTAACCTTGTACCTGTTCCTATAGGAGTATGGTTTGTTTTTGCTTGATCCATCCATATTTTTTCAATAACTCTTTTACGTATTTTTGTTGATGGATCATTGTTCCTCTTTCAGTTTGCTTGATTTGCAAACCAGAAAGAAGTTTAACTCTCCCATCATACTCATTTCAAATTCACTACGCATTAACTCAGCAAATTCTTTACAAAGAGATTCGTTAGTTGCACCAAAAATTATATCATCCACATAAATCTGAACCACTAGGATGTCTGTTCCTTTGGATCGAAGGAACAGGGTCCTATCAACTTTGCCTCGTATAAATCATTAGAAAGTAAGAATTTTCAAAGTCTTTCATACCATGATCTAGGAGCTTGCTTAATCCCATTAAATTCTTTATCTAGCTTATAGACATGATTGGAAGATCCGGGTTTTCAAAACCAGGAGGTTGTTCCACATAGACGTCTTCAATCAAATATCCATTTAAAAAGGCACATTTGACGTCCATTTGGTACAACCTAAAACCCATGAATGATGCAAAGGCAATCAAAATTCTTATTGCTTCTATTCTAGCTACAGGAGCAAAGGTTTCATCAAAGTCAATACCTTCTTGTTGATTATACCCTTTGGCTACGAGTCTGGCTTTGTTTCTTATGACTGTTCCATGCTCGTCTAGCTTGTTCCTGAAGACCCATTTTAGTCCAATCACCTTTTGGTTTTTAGGCTTGGTCTCAAGGTGCCAGACCTTGTTCCTCTGGAACTCATTCAGTTCCTCTTGCATGGCGTTTATCCAGTCAGACTCCAGAGGGCATCATTGTGATCTCGTGGTTCTGTCATAGACAAAAAGGCATGGAAAGCACAAAAATTTTTCAGTTGGGATCTCGTTTGAGTTCCCTTTTCAATATCACTTACTATTAAATCCAATGGATGGGATTTTAAGTGTTTCCAGGTCTTGGTTCAAATCTTTTGTCTCTGCTCCTCCAGTTGAGGAGCTTCATTCTCTCGTCTACTGGATGAATTTCTGGTGCTGTTCCTCCTGTATAACAGGATCAGGAACACTATCTCTTCTTCAGGAATATGCTTTTTGTCGGTTCCTGCAGGTGTTAGTTCCTCATCAATGTTTACTGACTCCTCAATACGAGTCAGTCCTATTTCAAAGTCATTTTCATGACTTGGTTCCTGCAGAGAGTTAGTTTCATCGAAAATAACATGGAACTTTCCTCAACACACATTGTTCGTTTGTTGTAAACTCTATATGCCTTACTACTTAAAGCATATCCAATAAAAACAGCCTCATCGCTTCTAGCATCAAACTTTCCTAAATTGTCTTTACCATTGTTATGTACAAAGCATTTACAGCCAAAGATTCTAAAGTATGAGATATTGGGTTTTCTTCCTTTGAGTAGCTCATAAGGGGTCTTCAAGACAATAGGTCTTAGCATGACTCTATTGATTATGTAGCATGCCGTATTCACTGCTTCAGCCCAGAAATTCTTCGGAAGGTTGCTTGCTATGATCATTGTTCTTGCCATGTCCTCCAAAGTGCGATTCTTCCGTTCTACCACGCCATTTTGTTGTGGAGTTCTAGGAGCTGAGAAGTTGTGATCAAGACCTTCATTTCTGCAAAACTCATCAAATTTGAGTTTTCAAACTCCTTACCATGATCAGAACGCAAGTGCTTAATTTTAAAACCCTTATTCTTTGAGTTCTTTTAGCAAAGTTAACAAATTCATCAAATGTCTCATCTTTGCTATGAGAAAAATAACCCAAGTGTATCTTGAAAAATCATCAACTATTACAAGCACATATCTCTTACCAGATCGACTTTGGATTCGAACAGGGCCACACAAGTCCATATGAATCAATTCAAGGGACTTTGTGTGCTTACCATTTTCTTTGATTTGAACGAGGATCTAACTTGTTTACCTTTTGCACAGGGTCCACAAACTTCATGGTTTGAGACTTTGATAGTTGGTAATCCAACCACCAAGTCCTTACCACTTAGCTTCTGGAGTAATGCATACTTGCGTGACCACATCTTTTATGCCAAAGAAGTGGTTCATTTCACGCACTTAAACAGTTAGATTGTTCCTAGGAACAAGGTTGAGTCAACAGTAGGTTTCCCTTTCCTTGTTCCTTCTAGATTTTGGTACCTGTTCCTGCATTACTTACTACACAACTTTATCAGTAAAATTTACATGTTCCCTTTGTCGCAAAATTGAGAAATACTAAGCAGATTATGTTTTAAACCCTCGACCAAAAATACATTGTCTATGGAATGTGACTTAGACTTTCCTACCTTCCCTTGCAACTATGTTACCGGTAAGATTGTCTCCGAAGGTCACAGTTCCTCCATCATAGGCTGAAAGCGAGAGAAATTTCTCTTTATCTCCTGTCATGTGTTTAGAACAACCGCTATCGAGGTACCACAGGTTGTTCCCCCTCACTTTAGCCTGTATCAAAGCAATCAGTCAGTGGTAGGAACCCAGTTTGACTTGGGTTCCTCTGTCGGGCTTGTATTTCTCTTAACTTTCCAAACTTGTTTAACTAAGTGGGTGTTCATTTCAATATGTTCTTCTCTGGAGGAACAGTCAGACACTAAGTGTCCACTGTTCCCACAGTAAGAGCATATTCGGCTGCTTGGAAGATCAACATATTTTTTCATTTTGTTTTTCTTCTTGTGATTGAAACCTAGCCCACTTCTTCCTTCATTTTTATATTTTTGTATCCAGTTACTGGATCAGGAAGAGTCGTTCTTGAAGATTCCATTTTCTCTTTAAGTACCAATATTTACTTAAAACCTTTTCATGTTCGAATTTTAACTTTTCGAACTCGGATCTGGTATTTATAGAGGAACTGGTTCCTTCAGGAACGAAAGTTTCAATTCAGCCATTTCCATATTCAAGAAATAATTTTCATTTTTAGCATTTTCAAACGCTTCTCGAATACGTCGGTTTTCATCAAAAACTTCAAAGAATCTTTCCTCAATGTTTGCATTTACTGTTTTAAACCAATTTGAATGACCTTTGGTGACTTCTAAGGCTTTTTCTAAATTTTCTTCTCTAACACAAATGGCCTTGTAGTCATCTAAGGTTTCCAAAAGTAGTTTTATTAATTGATTCTTTGAAAGTTCTTTTAACTCTTCTTCAATAACATTTATGCATACCTTGTTGTTTGGCAAGTCTTCTTCTTCGTCTGTTTTTGCCATGAGACATAAATGAGTTGTCTCCTCTTCTGGTTGTTCCTGCTCCTCGTCTGAATCGGATTCTCCCCAGGCAGCTACCATGGCCCTTCTCATATCAACTTTTGAGAAAGGTTTTTGTTGTTCCTTTCCCTTCTCCTTGTACTTTCCTTTGCTCTTTTCATTTTCCCAGAGAGGGCATTCCTTTATGAAGTGATCCGGACTTCCACACTTGTGACAGCTTAACTTTCCTGGCTTTTTCAGTTCTTCCCTTTGTAGTTCTTGTTGAAGAACTTTTTGAATCTTTTCACGATCAGTGCTGCCTCTTCATCATCAGTTTTGAATCCTCCAGATCATCGGACTTGAGAGCCAAGGCCTTAGGTCTACTAGAGTCAACTTCATGAGTTCCTAGATGGATTTCATGAGTAACAAGGAACCGGAAAGTTGCTCGATATTGAATGTGGTGAAATCTTTTGTTTCAAGCAGGGATGACCTTTGCCATCCATTTTTCATCCTGAGGAAGACTTCGTAGAACTTTCGTACTTGTTCCTCGGAAAAAGGTGTATCTTTCCTGAGATTCAAGTTCATTTATGATGTTGGAGAATCTTGTGAGCATCTCTTGAACAGACTCCTTAGGCTTCATCTGAGATAGCTCATAATTGTGCATGAGCATGTCAATCTTTGATCGTTGACTTCGTTTGTTCCTTCGTGAGTAACTTGAAGAAGTTCCCACATTTGCTTGGCTGATTTGCATCCCATGATTCGATTGTGTTCATGGGGACCAAGACCACAGTGGAGAATCTTTTTGGCCAAGTTATTCATCTCCATCTTGTCGAAGTCATCTTATCATATTTGGAGAGTTGCTTGGGGATTTCTTCACCTTTTTCATTTTTCTCTGTGACTTCGAAGTCACCAATCTCTATTACTCTCCAAACTTGATAATTTTCGGCCTTGATAAATATTTCCATACGATTCTTCCAGTATGGATAATACTTGCCATTAAACATTGGGGGACGCTGAGTTGAGTAACCTTCTTCCAATCTTTCTCCTGATGTGTTCATATTTTCCAGGAACTAGCTCCTTAGTGTTAACTGATTTTGGAGGAACCTGGCTCTGATACCAATTGTTAGTCTTGGACGAATACTTAAGCAACTACAAGAGGGGGGCGGTGAATTATAGTTGGTTTTCAAACTTTTTGCGGAAATAAAAGAATGATTAAGCTAGAATTGCATGAATTAAGAAAGAACTAGGAACACGAGATTTTTACAAGGAAAACTTCCTAGGCCCAATAGGAAGAAAAACCTTGACCAGAGGGATTTTGACTCAATTCTTTTAATAACTTTTAGGCCAAAAGACTCTCTTTTGTACAATCTAAACTCGGACCAACTCTGTTCCTCTAAGAACTGGTTCCCTGTCAGCTTGTTGCCCCTGAACAGTTGACTTCTCTCTTGACTTTCTCAAAGTCTTTTCTCTTTCTCTCTTCTCTTTCTCTTTCTCTTTTTTCTCTCAAAATGATTACAGACTTAGATTCACTCAACACAATCTATAATACATCAATTTCTAAGAAGAAGATAACTGAATGTACTTTCTCTAATAATATTACATAAAATTCTGAAAGTATATTTTTAGACCATTACAAAATCTCTATTTGTAGGGATCTTTTTCTTCTCGAATTCTTCTCCACGATCTTCTCAAGATCTTCTCCATTAACCCACGTAGCTTCAACCACTTCTCCTTAATATGTCCGTTGATAATTCCGTTGGCAGTTGGCTTCCTTAAACGTAGCCACTTTATCCACGTTCACACGCCTTAAAAATAGAGTGGTTGTTGTGGGTCCTAAAATGTAGGAACTACCTCAACGTTCTATTTTTAAGTGCATCCTTAGGTTAGTGCTTTGCGACTCCTAGATTGTAGGCAACCAAAAGATGTTGCACACTAACTCAACATAATATCATGGAACCTTGATATATTCAATTTTGTTACATTCATAATATTAACCGGATATCACAAATAAGTTATAAACAACTTAATTTTGATTAAACACTTAATCAATTCTTTATAAGTTATTTAACATGTTATTTGTAAAATCTAAAATAAACGAAAACAGAAAATTAAATCTAAGACATATAAAAATTACTTCTAACATAATAAACTAAAAACCGAATTAATAAACAAAAATCATGTAAACGTTAATTATATGTCATTATCAAAATAGTGAAATAAGATAGCTTCATATTCAGCTTTATTATTGGTACATGGACCCTCGAGGGTTACTCCTAGTCTAGTTGAGATTCTGCTAGGAGATAAAATATATAACCCAACTCGTGTTGTTTCTCGAGTGTTGGATCCATCGAAGAATAAGACTCATGAAAGGATGTCTTCATCAATGATTCTTGAGTCACAGTAAGGATAGGTTGCTAACAAATCAGCTAGAGCCTGACCTTTTACTGCCTTTTGTGGCACATATATTATGTCCAATTACAGTGAATGTAAACTCCATTTACTTAACCTTCCTTTTATAAAAGGTTGGGATATCATATATTTTATGACATATGTTAGAGATACTACTTCTAATGTGAAAGCCATGAAACAATGTATGAGATTAATTGATGCATTATATAAACACAAACACTATTTTCTTGCCATGGTGTACCTTTTCTCTATATCATGTAAGATTCTACTTAGCTAGAATATGGCCTATTTTGAATGAGGAATACTTCAAAGGCTTTTTGATGTTCTGCCTCCTATTTGAATTCTGATTCATGTTTTAGTCTTAGCAACGGTGAAAACTTTTTAGTTTTTCTAGCTAAATTAGCCATGAATTTTCCAACATAATTGAGATATCTAAGAAATCTTTGAATTCCTTTTTATGAGAAGGTGACTTGGGTGCCAATACTGCCTTTGCCTTATATTGGTCAATTTTCTTTCCATTCTTATGAATGAGGAATGCTAAAAAGTTTCTAGCTTTAACCCCGAATGCACATTTGCGTGGATTAATTTTAAGGTGATATTCTCTCACTCTGGTGATCCTTATGTCCTAAGAAGTCATTTGACTATATAAGTATGTCATCCACATAGATTTTCATGATTTTACTAATCATGCCCTTAAAGATTGCGTCCATTACTCGCTAGTATGTGGCTCTAGCATTATTCAACCCAAAAGGCATGACCACATATTCAAACAAACCTTATGACTTTGGACATCTGAAGGGTGTTTTATTACAATCTTCCTGTGCAATCCTTAATTGGTGATATCCTGCAAACCCATCCACATAAGATATATATATTCATATTTTGATGTTGCATCTATTAGGAGATCATCCACTAGCATGGGGTATTGATCTTTAGGTGTAGCTTTATTTAGGTCCCTATAGTCAATGCAGATTCGTATTTTACCATTTTTCTTAACTATTGGAACTATATTGGAGATCCAGTCAGCATATTGGCAACGCCTTACGAACTTTGCCTTGGGGAGTTTGTCTATCTCCTTTTGTATAGCCTTTGTTAGTTCATACACCAGTATTCTAGGACTTTGTGCCACCGACTTAGATACTCCCTTGATAGGTAGTTTATGCTCTTCTATTTACTTATCAGTGCCTGGCATTTCATAATGTTCCCATGCAAAACAGTCTTTAAATTCTTTTAAAATATTCATGAGTTCCTGTTTTTATTGGTTAGTGAGGAGCTTACTTACGTAAGTAACACATGGATTTTCATTATCCCCTAAATTTATTTCCTCTAGTGGGTCATGAATTTCCTATTTAATATCGTACACCCGTAAAAAATAATTCCTGTAAAACCTTCTAACAATGTAGTAGGGTAAGTAGGGTCAAATCCACAGAGAGATGGTCGTTTTAATATAGTTTCTAAGGTATAGAGAAACTAAACAAGATCAAGAATATGAATATATACTAAAGTTCTAAACTAATCAAATTATGAAAATCAAACTAAAAAGGATCTAGGGTAATGGTTCACCATGTTTATAACTATAATCTATCAATATATCATCAATAGTTCAATCAATCAGATATCTAGAGCACATGTTAATCCTTGGTCAGGCATTAACGCTCTCAAATCAACATATGCTAGTACGGTCGCTCAACATAATCAGATTTGCTAATTGTAGGTAAGCCTCTAAAGAGTACTATCTCTCAATCTATGACTCGATATTAGCAATATTTAATCAGACAATTGATCAGATTACAAGATTAATAATATAAACACTAATCAATTAGAAATAACAATGACTAATGAAACCATCAATAAACATCCATCAAGAATTATAACATATAAACATGAATTCCCAAACCCTAGAAATAAAAATTACTCAATCATGAAATAAAGAATAAAAACTACAACTAGAAAGAGAAAGGAAAACATAATTAAAAGAAATCAATGAAAGAGAGAGAATGAAATAATAAAACTAATGAATTAAAGATGAACATGAAAAACTATGGTTTAAACTAAAGAGAGGGAAGGAGAGGAGAAAACTAAACCTAGAACTAAGAAAAAATAACGTGAGAGGGGAAGAATAAAAAACTATCTAAATAATATTAACCTAATATCACTAGGAAAGTAATTTACAAGATAAGAAAAGTCTTAATCTATACTAATATATTAAAAGGCGTTCATAAAAATGTTTGTGTGCCACGTGGCACTCTCCTCTAGGCTCTAATACAATACTTCAAGTCAAACCCTCAATTTAAAAAAAAATAATAGTGTGTAGTTACAAGGAATCGATCACGTGACCTTTGAAATGAAAAGTGGAAGCTTAACCATTAATCCAACATAACACCGTTGTTTAATAGTTCAAAATAAAATATCATAAGGCTTATTAATATATCTCATTAAAAGATTTGCACAAGTAATAAGATAGCTATGATTTTTATGATAACAACAAGACTATTATAGACATAAATTATTCTTACCTCAATTCCATGTATAAAGTTAAGTTATTGCTTTCATCCCCAAATTTTAAAGGGTTTATTTTTCAAAAATCATGCAATTACTTATCAGATCAATACGTTAATTTTTCCTAACTTGACAAAAACGTTACAAAATGTAACAACCCGGAGCATCGCTCGAGACACTCACTAGTTAAATCATTAATAGGCGGATTAGTGATCCGCGCGTACGCGTGGCAGATTCCAGCAGAAACAGTGCAATCTTCCGAAAGGCATAACTCCTCAACTAGAAGTCGTCTCGGGGTGTGCCACCTATCGTTGGAAAGATCTTCAAGTCTCTTTTCCAAATCTGGTGAAATTACTCGATTCTAAGAATAAAATCAAAAGTTAAGATCAGAAGAGTAGACATGACTCCTTTTCACATTTCTTCTAATGATTTTCCGCTTCGTTTTTGCTCAAACTCGTACTATGACATATCCATACGATCCTTATGCATTTTAACGTCTTTCCAAGTGCTCCTAATCCTTAAGCTTAGCTAATCATACTCCAAATAAGTCTTCAATGCTTGAAATTCATCAAAAACAAGAAAACATACTGAATAGGAATAGAAAAGCATAACTTAAGAATATAATGCAATAATGAACCTAAATATGAAACTAAATGTTATAAAATGCAACCTAAATGCATCTAAAAACTATATATAAAAATGACTTATCAAATATCCTCACTTTTTCATCCTCCGCGTTGAAGGATTCAGTTTTATATAAAGTTGAGCAACATGCTTTAGAATTTATAAGAAAGTCCTCTTGGTTTTTTCTAAAAACCAAATCTTTCATTAATTCCTCAACAATAATGGTGAACCCCTTACAACATTCTTCTTGGTTTATAAACATAATAAACGCTTATAAGAAAAATACATCCGAAATCTATAAGCTAATAAGAGAAAAGGGTTGATCATAGTCTGGTTCCCGTTGAACATATTCATATTTTGATTGAATGTCTTCAAATTCTGGGACGTCCTCGAATTCTTCAATGATAATTTTGATAATGACTCAAGTTGTATCTCTTGGTGAGTTTGTGACTCAAGTTGTAGAGCAACCTCAATTTTAGTAGTGGGAACTGATTTTAGAGAGTCCCTAATAAAAACAGAATCAAGATATGTAATTAGACACACATCCTCATCTGCTTGAACCAATTCATAAGTGTCACCATTGCACAAAATTAAGACTGGTGGAGTGATGATGGAATAACATAATTATAGTTTAACCGATCTCTTCCTAATATTGCATTATAATTAGTGTCACCTTCGACTATGAAGAAACCAGTGAAAGTAGTTTTAGTTCCTACTTAATTTTCAGAATAGTCATTCCTTCCACTTTTTCAGACAAACCACATAAACTAGTTATGTTGATTTCTATGTTATGCAAATCCCTTTTAGTAGTTTTCCCTAGTTTATAAACACAAAGAGTGGTAATATTTACAGTGGCACCGGTGTCGGCCAATACTTTACCTAAACAAACTCCCTAAAAGTCAACATTCATAAATAAGGCTTTAGTATGCTTTTTTTCAACATCAACTGACCTAAATATTTTATCTATGATTAACTTCTCTAGGTTAGATTTTAGAGTTATCTTATTTGTCACTTTCTTGTGAGGTGCATTTAGATAAGATGACAAGCTTTTAGAGGAAGAAATTTTAGGTTACCTGCCCTCTCTTCTCTCTGCCCATGATGTGGTATTGGTCTGGAATTCTGATTGATGTTTTGACTTTTTAAACTCTATTGGTAGCATGACCACGTTACATTGCACATTTTCGCTCTCTCCCATTTCTGCTTGAGGCTCATTCGGGAACTGGTTTGCTTCCAACATTAAGTCACTGTCTGACACTAGTAAGTCTAAATCTTCAGACCCAAACTCTGAATCATAGTCCTCTCTAAAGCCATTTCCTGGTATCTCTTTTATAAGAGAATCACCTCCTTGAGGCTACTGGTTATCTTTCTTTGTAGATGATTCACAACATTGTTCGTTCCTCTTCTTGAGGCAATAATTTAGTGATGCCAGCTTGTAGTGCCTCTTCATCAATTCTTATATTTGCAATAAGAGACTCCTACACATTTTGATTGCTAATTTGAGCCCTAGCTGCAACAACTTTTGTACTTAGCTCTTTCATCTTTAATGTCCTGCTCTTAGGTAATTGTAGTGGTAATGACTTAACTACTGAATTGATTTTTATCTCCCCTGGGTCCCTATGGGACTTCACCCTTCTTTTAAGAATTTTGGGAACAGGGGTCTGACTTAGCTCCATTTCCTTTCCTTTTGAGGAAAGTCCTGAACAGGGGCTATCATATTATCCTGGCCCTTGATTTTTGGACCTTTTGTGGAAAGAACATTGATAAGCAGGATCATTTTGAATGATCTGAGTTCTAACCATTTTGAAGGTTAGCTTGTTTGCAAACTGTTAGTACATTCCATTCCTCAGAGCCTTCAACCCTTCTATCACCCTAGTCTACAATGGGAAATTTTGTGCAGCCTTTTTATAAATTTTAGCTCTTTCCTCCTACATTTACCGGGTCTAGAGCTAGGTTGGACCTAGCAGGCGCCTTAGATTTGGCTAAGTTGACCCTATATTGTTCTGGCACCATAGCATGTTGTTCAATTTTTGAGACAACAAATCTTTTGAGATTTAATTGCCTGGTCAGGATCCCTCTGAGCACTTTGCACTGGTCTGTTGTATGTGACCCATTCATGTGCCATCTACACATATCTTCCAACCCTTCTTCATTGGCTATCTATGGCATCACCAAGTCTCCTTCATCAAGAAGTCTGTTGAAGAGTTGATTGCCTACTTTAGTGGCCTGAGATGCTTGCAAGGTGACTGTAAAGGCATTATTAGCTTCTACCATACCAAAGAAAAGTTCGAATGGTTCTTCCATTCTAACTGCATTCACATTTTCATAGTTAGGAAACATGATATTATTCTTATCAATTTCATCCTATATTTTGTTTCTAGAAACAATACATTCAGAAGTATCATGAGTTACTACATCATGCCATGTACAGTATATTTTTACCCTTAACTTCTTCACCAGTTCCTACTTTATGTCTCCGTACCAATTTTATCTTTTTGTTCGATAACAAGCAGTTGAAAATGGCATTAGCTTTTTTAGCATTAAAAGTATATTTCCTCTTTTGTTCAGATTTCATATCTTTTGGAGCCATAAACTCTTTATTTTCTAACAGAGAAAATTTATAAGGTACTCCTTGAACAATTTCCGACACATCCACTTCTTGTGCAATATCAAAGTGGAAAGGCTCCTCATTCTGAGCAAAGAAGCTCTGGTGCCTTGCTGCACTTTTAGCTTGTAGGTTCCTTTCATATCTTACGGATTCAACTAAATTGCTAAAGACTGACCATCAAACCTTTCTCTTAACTGAATTAACATTCCTTCTTGAACCATTTGTACAAATTAAACTCTCTTTCAAGAATGCTAACATGACACTTGATCTTAGCCATCTTGAATCTAGATAGGCAGTCTTTCACAAACTCCCCTAACTTTTATTGGATTCTAGCCATATCACTTAAAGTCACTCCTGGTTTAGTGTCTTGCCAGGAATGTATAGAATTGGGTGGTAAATTAGTATACCACCAAAAAGCAGTCTCAGTAAGAGACATGGAGAACATTCTAAATTTTTTTATGAAATCATTGTCAGTTGCTTCTCTACACTAACAATTGAATATGACTAAATGTTCTTCAGCAGAAACTTTACTTGCATCTGATTTCTCCTACAGGTATCACCCATTAATATTTGGACTAGTGCCTCAACCTGCGCTGCCAATGGATCCTACCTTCCTGGATGTCCCATATTCCCACATCCTATGTTTTTGCATGATCATATACAGGGTTAGGATTAGGGTTAAAAGGTTGATTTTGATAACCTCCCATAGGGATCTCTTGGATGTGCATGAAAGTAGGATTGGCCGTTCCTTGTGCCATTTGTAGTAGAAATGTTTTTACATTCGTGGGCATCCCTTGATGATAAGCACCGGTTGCTGAATCAAATGGAGCTTGGAGTTAACCAAACCCTGGAATATTCACATAATGTGGCGTACTAGCCATAGTTGGTTGGTTAGGAGGTATGTAAGCATAAGGTGTAGAAGCAATACCAGCCATGGTTGGTTGGTTAGGAGGCGTATATGCATATGGCGTACTATTATTGTTTTCAACAAAAGTGTCTTGCCTATATCCTCCTTGTGATGGTCCATCTTGGTGGTGTGTTGTCACCGACTTGTCCACCACTCATGAAAAGTGAAGGTTGATGATGTCCTAATGCCTGGTGCCAGCCTGGCTCCATGCTTGCTGCCATTTTATAACTTCTCCTTAGATTTATATGATTACCCTCTCCATGGCTCATGGGTATTGCCCTTGTTTGATGCATATGGGAGGAAGTTTTTGGATCACTCGAGATAATTGGATCTCTATTTTCAGGATAGGAAAAACGTACCCTACGAAGAAAACCTATTGGAGGAACGTCTGGTATTGTGCCACAACTTCCCTTTGCTCTATCTAAAGGAAGCACTTCTAAGGCCTTGACTTATTTTTCGTTTAACTGATAGTGTTTTTCGTCTAGTGGGTCTAAGAGAGAAACTACTTCAGTGGCAAGAGACTGAGACATTGTTGTAAAAGTTGCACTATTAGTGTCATTGATATCCACAAGGATCCTATCAATTTGCCTAGAGTGAGTATCTTTATTTTCTTCACTTATCCTTTGAAGGATATCCGTGAAGACTCTAGCAGATTCATGGGCTAGATTTCTATAGTTAGAGTCAAATTGTTGTCTCTAACTCTCTCTGGCTTCGAATAGTAATTTCTTTACTATCTATATAAAATTTCCATGCATTTGGTTTATAAATTTACGACCAGTACTACTTGGAGATGCGCCCTCTTTTGATGAGGTCTCTCCAGCTGACTCTTCATGGCCATGATGAATTGATTCACAATTATAACCGTGCACCCTTGTCTCTAGAGAGATAGAAGAATTAGTCTCCGTATTCTGGGGACTTGATTCACCTCGGGCAACTTCTTTATTCTTTTTAGAACGTGTTTCTGACATTTTAGTGAAGACAAAAATAATCGTTCTTCACAGTTACTTTTTTCAGAAGTGTGATGAAGAAATTTCACAATTTTGATTATGAATCTTCTCCTCCCCCTGTTGGTTGCCAAACACTTGTTGGGTTAAAATCAGTTCGTTGACTTCGAAAACAAGTCAATGGACATCCAATAGTTTGATAATGAATGCCTTGGGAGGCTTAGTCACTGGGTTACCGATTTTAATTAGGCAAAACCTTACTAACGTACTTTATTGCAATTTAATTAATGATTAAACTATAACGCCTATTAATTTCAGGCGAAAAACAGTAAATAAAGAAAATAATAATTAATCTATTAATTAAAGTATAAGATTCACATACATGCCACAAACTTCAAGGCTATTACATGTATGGTTCCTTGCTTCAATCAGAGTTAGTGATCTTGGCGCCAGAACATATTCTACGTCTAAAGGACTATGTTATAACCCCAGAAGGGGGTTGAGCTACGCTAACACTATGTTACACTAAGAAAAGAAGAAATGTAGTTTGTTTTTTTTTTGCTTGATAATGATTTATCTATTTATAGAGAATCACATTATGTAACTTACGTGCAAGCTAGGGAGGGAAAACATTTGAATCATATTTATTCAAATCTCAACCACTTTCTGGCGTTGGATAACTATCACCTTATAGTGCATGTTTTTCTTCATATTGAACTGTCTTATGATTGCTCTTTGATTGATTATCCTTTTATGGCCCTTCTCTTTTATCTCCTAGTGGTCTTGGAGGTCTCACTTTGCTAATCTTAACCTCCGTTGACTTCGCTTAATGGACTTTATACTCATGTTGGGCCCTTATGTTGACGCCAAATTAAAACTTTTGAGGTTTAATTCACTGTACCATAATAAATGTTACTTAACATCTGAAAATGGTAGTAACATAGACGATATACTTTATGCAAACATTAAACATAAAATATGAATAGTTAATTAGTGATGCAACTTCAAAAGTTGAAATCACAACACCCCTCCGTCTCGTAAACACTTTGGTTCTTTTTTAAACGTTTCCCAAGTTGGTTTGAAAACTTTAGACTCGTTATAATTAAATTTTTTTTGTTACACCTTTTTGACACCCACTAACTCTAACTCTATCAATAAAATAAGAAAATTTATCGGAAACAACTTTTTCAATATAAGTTTTTGCAAGAAACAACTTTTTTATAATAATATGGGAAAAAGAAGATCTAAAAAAGAATTTTGTGCAAGAAACAACCTTGGCCTTTTTTCAGCATTAACCAAGTATTTTCCATCATTGACTCATTAAAACCAAACATCTACAGGGCACGTAACCTGCAACTCTCATATTTGAACCTCATTTATCTCCATTATTCCAACTTATAATGGTGGAGTAAACGTCGAAAATATTTAATCAGTTCTGAAAAAATGGGGTTGAAACATAAGAAATATGGGTCATGTGTCTTGCATATGTTTGAATGAATAAAAAATTTCTTATTATCTTGTTTTGCCAGATTTTTTTCTAAAAGATTATTTCTCGTAAAAAACTTGTATATAAAAAGGTTGTTTTGACGTATTTTCCATAAAAAAAAATACCCAAATATTGTTCCTACTTCACTAAAAGATGCTACCCACAATATTATCTCATATATGTTTTTATTATAAAATAAGTGAATAACATGTGATAGCCACATTTCATCTTACCACCTTAAATTACGTGTTACAAGAAATGTTAGGATCATTCTGGAATCAAGGACATTCCATAACTTTATTGGGCCCAGGGCACACAAAATCAAAAATGGGCCTCCTAACATACAAAATTTAAGAAAATATGCATGTTTATAGGACAACAATTAACTGAACATTGATTCATTTATGTGTATCATAAGTTATTTCTTCAACCAAAAAATTCATTTCACATGGTTAATATTTATTAGGTTGTAAAATCTAGATCCACCAGTAGCTTGACTAATTCCGAAAATAAAGAATTAAATTTAAAGCTTAATTTTATTATCGGGCGCCTTAAAATGAATATTAGAAATCAAATACTATTAGAAATATCAATCAACAATTAAAATTGAAGTTGAAATTTAGTTATTCCACTTTGACTTATATGTCTTCTAGCACACCACTTTGTCCATTGATATATTAATCATTCGTTAGAAAAAAAAAAGGTATGAGTATTATTTTGTCTCTTACAAAGCGAGAAGTTTTATCACATACAATATTATGTTACTCTAAGATAATTTACATAAATTTAAGGTAGAATCAAATATAATATATAAAAGTATCTATTATTTCTGCTTTAGAGGCTATTTTTTAAATTTATCTTTATGATATAAATTAGTACATGTAACATCATAAAAGCAACCACAATTATCACATAGATTAAAGTTGGTAAACACATAAAATTGAGAACATAATATTAGGCTTTGGGTTGTGTACATTATTTTTTTAAATATACAAACTATTTACAATATGAAGGTTTATAAGATATAAAATCATACTTCTTTTTACTGAAAAAAATGAAATATTATGTACAAAGCTAATATGCTCTGAAATAAGATTCATTTACAATATAGTTCTACAACTTATGAAATAGAGATCGTCACATAGGATTGTCATATCACTAATTTTTATTTTAAATATTTTTAAAAATAGAGTTCTACAAAGATTTAAATACACATAAGAAGTTCTGGATAAGCTAAATTTAGAGTTTAATTTTGCATGAACAACCTAAATTATTATATTATGTAAATTGTGTATAGCTTTTTCTACGTAATTTAAAATATTATAATTTTTGTTCCATTGGTGCTCGAAATATGCTCCGAAATAAGACCTATTTACAATATAGTTCTACAACTTATGGAATAGAGAGCGCCACGTAGGATTGTCATTTCATTAATTTTTATTTTAAGTATTTTAATATTACATATATTTAAATACATAAAGGGAGTTTTGGATAACGAGAACTCTCTTACAAAAATAGAGTTCTACATAGATTTAGATACATATAAGGAGTTCTAGATAAGCTAAAATTAGAGTTTTATTTTGCATGAACAAACTAAATTATTATGTTTTTTAAGTTGTGTATAACTTTTGCTACATAATTCGAAATATTATAATTTTTGTTCTATTGAATAATGCTCGAAATATGCCATGAAATAAGACTCATTTATAATATAGTTCTACAACTTATGAATTAGAGAGCTCCACGTAGGATTGTGATGTCATTAATTTTTATTTTAAACACTTTTAAAAATAGAGTTCTACATAGATTTAAATACACATAAGAAATTCTAAATAAGTTAAAATTAGAGTCTGATTTTGTATGAACAACCTAAATTATTATATTTTGTACATTGTGTATAACTTTTGCTACATAATTTGAAATATTATAATTTATGTTCCATTGAATAGTGCTCGAAATATGCCCCGAAATAAGTTCCATTTACAATATAATTCTACAACTTATGAAATATAGAGAGCGTGACGTAGGATTGTCATGCATTAATTTTTATTTTAAGTATTTTAAAAAATAGAGTCCTACATATATTTAAATAAATAAAAGCAATTGTAGATAACGAGAAATTAGAGTTTCGTTTTGAATAAAAACCTAAATTATTATATTATTTAAATTGAATATAATTTTTGGTACGTAATTCAAAATATTACACTTTTTTACCATTTGGTTGTGCTTGAAATATACTTCAAAATAAGACCCAATTACAATATAGTTTTACACCTCATAATAATATACTCCCTCCGTTTCCTAAAGATCTTCCCTCTTTCCGTTTAAGGGTGTTTCCAAAAGATCTTCCCTCTTTTGCTTTATTCCTTATTTGGCAAAACAAATTTCCCTATTTACCCTCTCATGTCACTATCATATGGTCCCATTACATTATTAATTCAATTTTACTCCCTTTCTCTCTCCTACTTTAACCCTTTTATATTTGTTTATTTATCTTAACCCATTTCTCTCTCCTACTTTACTCACACCATGCCCCCACACAACTTAATTTTCCTTGGTATCTGTAGGAACAGTAAGTGGGAAGATCTTTAGGAAATGGAGGGAGTATTTAACTAGATGAATGGTAAGGCATTATTTAGTCTTTCTTTTAGATAAATACATTAATTGCTATAACTATAGTGTATTGTATGTGACTATACCATTTTATCAAAGGTTAAACTTATATGATTAAACATATTATCTTTCAAAACCTCAGTCTTACGAGTACGGATCCTATAGAATTTTAATAAAATTCTACAAGGTAGAGTTGTACATGAACCATATATTTTTATATCAAGAGTGTCTATTGTGAAAGGGGGGGGGGAGATAAGGGGGTGAATTTTACTGAGAAAAAAATAGAGTGGGTTTTGGAAAGATAATATATGAGCTATTGATTTTTTATTCAATGTTGATATTGCTCGAACACTACATTGTAGAGTTCTTTTAGAACTCTAGAGAATGCAAACACCAGCCTTACTCAACTGAACCAAAACAATTTAGTCTTTCAACAAAAATTATTAAGGAAATTTTATTGTTACAACAAAAAGTAAATTTATAGCGATATGATGAAAAAATTAGAGTATGATTTTACAAAAACAACCTTAGAATATTACAGAGCGCTCCACCTAAGCATGAAATATCATTCTTTTAAATTTTTATTTTTATGAAACAAATAGTGTTTAACATAGATATAATTACATATAAGGTATTTTTACTAAGTGAAGATTACACTCTGATTTTGAATAAACAACCTAAATTATTCAACTATGTAATATGATTTTGAATATAGCTTTTGCTACATAATTCACAATATTATATTTTTTTACCATCGAGAGTATTTGAAATATGTTTCGAAATAAGTTTCATATACAATATAATTTTACAACTTATGAAAATATATTTATTTAGATGAATAATAACATATTATTTATTATTTATTTTAAATACATATAAAATTAACTATAAAAATAGCGTATTGTATGTAACAATAGCAATTACACTTTTTGAAATCATACTTTTGAAAATTGAGTTATATAAAGATTAAAAATACAAACATATAGTTTTGAACCTATATCATACCATGATGACATTACATGAAGAATTAAATGAAAGTTTGTCAACGACACTACAGACATATTATGCAATTGACTAATTATTTTATTCCTAGAATATTTGTTGTATAAATAATTACTTATGTTTTTATTTTTCATATATCTTTATATCAGATCTTATTCTTTTCTCAATGAACTTAATTTTACTAAGACTAATTGGGAAATCAAGGTTCGAGTTTCTAGACTATTTGAGATCACATATCATAAAAAAGATGAAGTTTGATAAGTCTTGATATGGTCATGATTGATGAACATATTTTTTCTCTTAAATAGTATTTTCGATTATTAACATAGGTTAGTTTTATATTTAATTTAATATATTCATGATACCATCATTATGATCTTCTTTTTTTTCTTTTCAATCTTCTATTCTATATGCGTTAGTGTTTATATACTAATAAAAAGGTTGAAGTTGTGGCTGACACTCATATTTTTTTTCCCTATTCTTTTTGTCCTATATCTATTAAATTTTTACCCTCCACTTTCTTAAAGTATCATTTAGGAATTTTTCATGTTAAAAATGTGTTAGTTATTGTTAGTCATACCAATTATTGGATATTATTTAATAATAGATTTAGCTACAATATTAAGCTGAACATTAAAAATATACAATTTATATAGGAAAAATTGACAAGAATAATCCAAACTATAACCGTTCCGCTCAAAATAATCCCAACTATGGGTTATTCAAGAATAATCCAAACTATTGGGAGGACTTTCTCAAAATAATCCAAATTTTTAATTATCCTATACTCCCTCCGTTTCCGAAAGATCTTCCTTGTTACTGTTCCTACAGATACCGAGGAGGATCCATTTGTGTGGGGTGTGGGGTGGGTAAAGTAAGAGAGAGAAAGGGAGTAAAATTGAATTAATAATTTAATGGTGGACCATATGATAGGAACATGAGAGGGTAAAAAGGGGAAAAAAAAATTTCAAATAAGGAATAAAGTAAAAGAGGGAAGATCTTTTGGAAACGCACTTAAACGGAAAGAAGAAGATCTTTAGGAAACAAAGGGAGTATATAATAGACCCAAAAGGGTTCATCGAAGGGAAAAAAAAGTTTGGATTATTTAGGGAAGGTACACCATATAGTTTGGATTATTCGAGAATAACCCAAAGTTGTGATTATTTTGAGCAGAACGGTCATAATTGGGATTATTTCTGTCAATTTTTCCATTTATATATATCACAATAAAAAATCTAGAAATTAAAGTATGACGACAAATATTTTTTGTCTTTTTTTACTTCAACAATGGGTTTGGCATGGTTTGTAAGAAAATGAAAAAAGAAAAGTTAGTTTAGCATAGAGGGTTAAACTAGAGTGGGGCCAGATAAGTAAATCTTTAATAAAGTAAACGCAACTTTATGAGGCAATTTGATTAATTAATGATGGTTTTATTAACATAAAGTAAATGTGATGTTGTCAACTATAGTTGATTTTTCTACCAAAAGTAAAGTGATTCGAATAAATGAAACTACTCAAAGTGGTAATTGTTGCAATATAAAAAGAATAGAGAAATTATATAACAATTGTATTGAAAAATCTCATTTCATCACCAAATAATCAAAAATTTTAACAAAAAATTTACAAAAATAAAATAAACAATGACGCGTATAATTCACTGGCTTCAAAACTAGTAGAAGATGTTTCTGGAAACTGATTTGAAACGGAAAAACAGATAGGACTTGAAAGATGGAGTGACTTTTGCTTAATTGCAATTTTCGAACCTAATCAAGGAAATTGGTTGCGAATTGCGATGTCTCGCTCGGCGCTCCATTAATGTGGGAGTTTAGGTTAATAGTGGTGCATGCCCATGTGTAAACGTGACTAAGTTGGCTCAATTAAACCTAACCCCGGCCTATTTTGCGCTTAGAATTTATCTCTTTTTTTTGGGTAAACACTTGGAATTTGTCGCATCACCATTCCTTTCCATGAACATCATAAGCTGTCATGAAACTGCACCAATCGTGATGGGTGTCTGATCTGAAGGCTATTAATGGTCAGTATTTATTACGTTGTACGAACTTAGCCACTTAGGTAGTGTCTCTTTCACCTCAGAAAAAAGTATTGTCTCATATACCTGATATGGGCAGATACTTCCTGAGTGTCTCATTGGGGTAAGAGTGATGAGGTTATCTTTTTTCATATATCGAGGCCAATTAAGGCTACCTCATTATTCGTTCTTTGTTCATTGACATTCGTCATGACAAAATTGACTTTAAGCTCTTCTTTCTTGGCCACAATTGTAGCGAGTTTGAATTTCATTTCCATTCAATTCGGTTCAGATCTCTCTAGATGAAAAGAAAAATACCTAAATGTGTAAACAGTTCAACATTCATTCATATTTTAGACTAAACATACCACGTTCCAACTTTTGGACCAAGCAGCTTAGAATAATTGGTTTAGAATTCACCATATAACCTAAAGATCACAAGGTTGAATCCTCCTAAATGCGGTGCTTAGGGGTGAGGATCCCTTTACCTTTCCACCTACAAGGTCACAAGGTCGAATCCTCACAACTCCATTGCTTAGGAGTAGGGATCCTCTTACTTTTCCCCCATCCTAGTTACCTGGCCTCAAATGCTAGACCAAAAATCGTGAGGGCTGAAGTATAAACACGGTCCTTCTCCTTACCAGCTAACAAAATTTTTTTTGACTTTCATGCTTCGGCTACAAGGTGTAGTACAATGCATATTTCATAGAAAATAAGTTCTCATCATTAGCAATTGGATTTTTTTTACTTTGATTTATAAGGAATTTTTATATTCATTACACAATCAAATTAACAATAATGAAACAAAGGTCAAGGACTGTGGTCAGAATAGCCCTAAGGGCTGCATTTTTTACCCGCAGCCAATGACAGATTTACAGGGGTACAGTGGGTAAAGTTGTACCCCCATTTTTTCAGAAAAAGAAAGTTGAAGGAAATAAAAGCAAAAAGCAAAAAAACGCTGCCCAAGACTGACAAAGTGACAGACGCTCCTCATTACTCACGTCTCACGTGTCCCCTACTCCCCTTCTTTCTCTCTCCTCTGGTCAGTATAACATTTAGTTTTACTCCCTCTCCCTCTCCTCATACTTTTTTCTTTTCTCTCTCTTTCTTTCTTTTTTGCCTCTGCCAATAGCCGACTGCCAGAGTTATTTTTGGCGCCACTTTGCCGGAGGCCAGAACGGCAGTCGCGGGTCGCCAGTCGCCAGTTCGGCAGTTCGCCACGACGCCACCGCCCACCGGCCACACTCGCCAGAAGGCCATAACTCAGTTCGCCACTTTTCTTTTTTATTTTTTTTTATTTCTGCTAATTTTATAAACGATAGACTTTTCATTTTGACGTGATCTTGAAATAAGAAATTATGAAAATGAAATTTAAATGTTGTGCAATTGTGAAACATGGAATTGAGATTACTTGAATTCAAGTTAGAGATTACTTGAATTGAAATGAAACTGAATATCTAATAATATGTTCACTTATACTAGATTTGGAAGATGAAAAACAAAAGTTTAGAATCTTTTTGGAATAGAAGTGGAGGAAAGTCACAAAAGTCTTCAACTTCATCTTCTCCAACATCAAAGGAACCTCTAATTGAATAATGTAATTGCGAGGTTCCAATAATTGAAACTTATGTATTTTTGCCATTTTAAATTAGTTGTAGTTTGAATCATTAATTGATATTGAAATTGTATTTTGATTTGAATTTTTAATCGTAAATCAACTCAAGTATTGTAGTTTGTTTAATTTGATTTTTTCTCACCCGTACCCCATCCCATAATTCCTGGATACGCCCCTGCCCGCAACCCTTGGGCAAAATGGAAGGGCTACATTTTTTTACCGCAACCCTTCACTCGTAAAGGTTACGGTTTTGGTCAAAACCGCAGTCCTTTATGCGCATAAAGGGCTGCGACTTTGACTAAAATCACAGCCCTTAATGCGCATAAAGGGTTGCGGTTTGACCAAAACCACAACCCTTGTGACCCCAAAAAAATAATACTTTTTTTTTTTTGCTTTTTTTAGTCCTAAATGGTTCCCAAACTGATATATATATATATATATATATATATATATATATATATATATATATATATATATATATATATATATATATATATATATAATATCATTTTTCATTGCAAATTATGTTTTTTATACACAAATATAGAGAATGTTACATTATTTGTGTCACATATGGACTAAACTTGTAGTATTTAACTAACTATTAATAGGGTCTGAGATCCTAATGCATATAATATGTATGCATTTGCAGCTGAGTATGTGACTCTTCATTATATATGTTACCACGAGATGAGCCAATGCAGAACGAAATAACTATATATATAATTATATATGTACATATATACACACACATTGAGAAAAGTTGCAGTATAAACTACTCCCTCCGTTTCATTTTAATCTACACACTTATACTTTTCACGCATGCCAATGTAAAATTTTGAAGACATATATCTTTAGTTTTGTATTTGTAAAAATTATAAAAAGTACATATTAATAAAATACATACTTAGACGAATCTAATAAGATCCCACATGACTATGTTTTTATTCACGTATAAATCACAAACGAGAGTCAAAGTGTAATTTGTGAATAGTGTAAAATGTCAAAGTGTGTAGATTAATATGAAACGGAGGGAGTATATCAATAGGATGTTGAACCTATTTCTTGGTAGTGGCCACATCAAAAAGGAATCACATTAGGCGCGAGAGCACATCTAGATGAAGCAGCACATGTAAGAGAGAACAATACCAGATTTGTTTTAAGAGGTAGTGTACTATGCAACAACTTAAAAGTTCAAGGATCTCAAGTGTCGAGGTCTGATTGTCAAAAATCATTAACTAACTATTCACCAATTTTCAGGATGAAGCAAGCAATAAAGGCCAAAAATCTATACTAATATATTAAAAGGTGTGCCTAAGCCAGATATGGTGCCACGTGGCGCTGTCCCTAAGTGAGTTTTACTCCATGTAATCCACAACAATAAAAAAAAAAATTAGAAATTGCATAGTGTAAGGTTTGATCCCGGAACCTCGAGAGCATACACTAAAGTTTTAACCACTAGACCAAATAATATTTAGTATTATCATCTTAAATTATAGTATTAATAAATGAAAATTTTCCTTACCCGGGACGTAGTCCGGGCCTAATAACTAGTAATTAATCAAAACCAGCACCATGATCCCAAAGAGGGCTACAATGCCCATACTAATTCCTCGAACAATCATCTTTAACTAAGGGGAAAAGGGGGATAAATAAGGTTCATCCTTGAACAATCAATTTCGGGTGAAAGGGTTGCAATTTCTAAAAGATAACTCGAAAAAAAGCAGTACAAAAAAAGAGTAAGAATTAGACATATCTTTCATGATACATACATTACGAGTCAATATGTAACAATTCTCTCCTATTCGCTTCATGTGTAGGGTCCCTCCAAAGATACATAAATCAAAATATCAGATTAACGATCAGTACACAACACAAACAATCCAATAAAAATAGCTAGATTATTTTAGACCAAGTCAACAACACACAATCACTAGAGGGGTAGAATGTTTAAATCATCATATAATTTCTTTTTATTTGGAGAATTCACACATAAGATGTAGATTATACTTTGGTAGAATTGGAAAGGATGGAAAAGAAATCATAAGTTGTAGATTATACTTTGGTAGAATTTAATTCAGGTTGATTCTTCAACTGAACTGAACTATTGAATTTGAGTTCTAAAATAAGAAAAGGAAGATGAAAAATATTATACCGCGGTTTGTACCCCATAAAGGGAAGAAGAAGAAGAAGCGGCGACAGAAACTACTATTTGAAAATTGAAATTATTTCCTTTAAGCCAGACAAGGTGTAAGGAGGAGGAAGACACCAAAACTATAAAGAATGAAACTCATACTGTAAAGTGGACACCAAAGGCATTAAATTACATTGACATTGTGCAAAAACAAGACTAACCCCTCAATAAGATTTGTCAATATGCATCCCTCAACCCACAATTCGAGTTAGACGTGCTAATTGGACATAAGATTTTCACAATGCAAACTTACTGCACAGACAACAAAAGCCTTGATGATGCATAATGCCAAGCTATAAAATTTACAGACACTATATTGAAATCCATGATGCAGCTCCTATATATATATATATACACACGATGAGAGGCCCTCAAATTGATTGCAAAAACTTCAAAGTAAACCATCATTGCGTGCAATTTTGCAAATTGAGAGTAACAGTCTCAAGTATAATGTAAATATAATACATTTACACCTTAAAGAGTTGACATTTACACTTACAGTATATAACACTCAAAATCCATATCCGAAGTAATATCAACTATTTATTCATAATCTTAAAACCAATTGAGAGAGAGATTAGAAAGTGGGTAATACCAAGAAGAGAAGTACCTCAGTGAAGGCACCACCTCTGACCATAAGCAACAGCAGATGCAAACGCACAACCACGACAACTTCAAATCGACGAACTAGAGGAGAAACCGAAGAAGAACATAGGAGAAATCTAAGAAGGAAGAGGAAATCGCCTCTTTTAATATGCAACAAGAACAATAAAGTCAACAAGAACAACAATACAAGCACGAAAAATTCAATTAAAGATCAAACAAGAACCTTAGACAGCCAACATAACATCGCATTTCATTCTTGAGAGATAAACAACCCTAAAAGACACGACTTTGCCATCGTATACGAAAACTCCAAAACAGCATCCATCAAACGTGTGAAAAAATATTCACTTTCACAACAAACTAATTCCACTCAACATTCAGAGATCACGTATATTCTAGATAAGTAGACAATGTCATAACTAATTCCTCTACCAAAATTCAATAAATCATGCCCGAGGTAATAAGCAACTGTTCAAAAAGTATTCACAACAAGTCAACAACCAATCAAGTAATCTACATTAATCAAAAACTAAGATGATGATCAGCAGAACATAGTCAGATCCAATGATCCACAATCAGATCCAAAATTCAAAATGTAGATAAAAAAATCACATATTAATCCAAATGAAATCGATTCATAAATCAAAAATTGAGAAGCGAAGATTGAATCAGAAAACATAAAAAATAAAATCTTACAGTAATAGGAGATCCAGTATTCAGAATGCGTTTACCACGAACAAGACCTTCAATACCATCCATAGCAATAGTCCTAACCATATTCTCCCCCAAATGCTGCGCAACCTCAAGAACCAACCTCGTCTCATTAACAAGCACCTCAAGGGCGGTAAAGATCGAGGGTAAACCTTCGTCAAATCTGAGATCAACAACAGCATCGATGACCTGGCATACCTTTCCGACAGAGCCTTTTCCGGTGAACTCAGTGGTGTCTATGCTCCGGTGGTGCAGGATGATACGAGGAGAGAGAAGGGAGAGAATAAGAGAGAGATATGAGGGGACCCGAAACTTGCGGTGGTGCTCCGGTGGTGTGGGATGATACGAGGAGAGAGGGAGAGATGAGGGAGAAAGAGAGAAGATGGGAGGAGAGAAAGAGAGAAAAAGGTCCAAATAATATTGGATAAGCAGGTAATAGGATGGGGAAAGCAAGCGAATTTAGGGCAAATAGATTTTTTAAAAGGTCCAAGGGTTGTGGGTAGCCCAAAAACACAACCCTTTGTATATATGAAGGGCTGAGTTTTTGTGCTAACCGCTGCCCTTCAGTTAAAGGGTTGCGGGTTTTTGGCTTACCGCAGCCCTTCACTATTAAGGGCAGCATTTTTCAAAAAACACAACCCATGCACCACAGCCCTTGCGTTTTTTTCCACTAGTGTAAAGTAGATTAGTAAAGATAGTTAAACATGTGGAAATAGGCAACTGCATAAGGCCTCGAGATATTTGAGGACCCTTATATACAAATTTGTATTAGTAATTACACAAAATTGTGGTTTTAACTATTACACCATAAATAATGGTGTGACAACCCATTTAGACGTGTGAAATCAAAATATTAATCAAGCAAACCCAAACGTTCCTCCGCTTCCTTCACTCTCATGTTCCTTCTCCCAATTCTCTTTCATCCTTCGATCTGCCAATCGTCGTAGAAGAAGCATTTCAACGCTTTTATTATTGAGATTTCCAGTGAGCATGTTAGTGCTGGGGTACTGTTTTCTTGATTTGACAACCTAAATTTTTTAGTTGGAACTTCAAGGTAACCTTTTCTTTCATTCTTTCTTGGTTGATTCCTACCTTCTATATTTAAGAGACTGAAAAGGAAGCAAGGACAGACACGTTATCACTAAGAGACTGAAGACACGAGCAAGAGTTACGGAAGAAGAGAGAAACTTAAGAGGCTCCATCGAACGATCTTGAGGACTAGGTGAAATTATTGCCGCATCACTTGCCATTGGAGTTAATATGTACTTGTCATTGGAGTAACATCATCAAATATGGACTTTGTGGTACTGAATAGTACAGAGTTGCTGTTCTCGCACTTAGTTTGAAGATTTATGTAATCCCCCGAAATTTTATGAATTTTATAAATGCCTTTTAATGTACATTATATATATTTTAATGTTTAAATGATTTATTTCTTAAAATTAAAGGTTGACTATTTGAAAGTCAAAAGAATTTTTTTGATTATTTAAAGTAATCAAATATTTTATTTAGCCATACTTTGAAAATTATTTAATAGCTTAAACATATTTGAGTTTAGTAAAAAAGATTTTTAAATGGGTTAGAGGAACCTAACTATACCACATACCTAATTATTAATATTATTAAAGCCCAAACACAATTTTCTAAGTCCAAAAAGAGTTATTAACCCCAAAACCCCAATATTTTTCACACTTATTTTCTCTCTCTTCCTTCTCCCATCTTTATTTCGGCCTCCTCATTCTTTTCCCTTTCTCTCTCTCTCTCTTTATTCTCTCGGCTCCTCCTCCTTCGTCAACGATAGTAGCCACCAGCCGCCACCACCGACGGCAGTAGATGCTGCCATCGCCCTTCCTCCCCCTTGTGTCATGTTTTCTCCCTCATTTCTCTCTTTTGGTTATTTCTTCCTCATCTATTTTTATTTAATATTAAAGTTTAGTCCCTCTTTCACATTATACTCGTGACACTTATCAAGGCACGTAGTTTTAGATGATAAGTTATTGTTTAATTATCAATTGTTAGTTTATTAAAATGTAGATGTGGTAGGAGTTAGTAGTTAGTGGGCCATGGCTAGAGTTGATAGGTAATAAGTGTGGTATTATTTTAGTTGGAGGAGAGTGAGTGTAGGCCAATAGTTATAAGGTAGAATGATTGAAATAATAGTGAGTCATATCCCAAAATAGAAGTGTGAAGAGAATTCTGGGACATATAACAATGGAAAGTGTAAAAAGTATTATATGATGGAGGGAGTATATTTTTAAGGATTGATTTAATATTTTCATGATTAAAGTTATAGTTTGATGATATAAATATAAATTTTAGATCATGTAATTTATATAGCTAGTGAAGCAATTAAATTTGAGATTTATTTATTATGTTTAAATTAAGGTTTTGAGTGTCAAAGCACGGGTTTTTAGCCTTTTATGAGTTGGAAAATCATAGTAGTATATTATAGTTTATAAAATTGAGTTCTTTTATGATTATGATAATGATTATGTTTAAGTATGTTTTAAAGGATTTAAAATACATTATAAGTTGCTAGAATTTTTATTACCATGCTTATGATGGTGTTTTAATTGTCAAAATATGAGTTTTTGAAGGTTTTTAATAACTAGTATGATAGTTTATACTAAGAAGTATTAATAGTTGGAGTTTTAATGATAAGAATGGTTTTTGAACCCTTTGAAAGAGGGTTTAAAGTATTTTAAATTAGCTGAAAATTTATTAGAGTATTGATTGGTGGTTATGTTGATATTTGATAGGCGAAGAATTATCTTTAGGTGACTTTTAATCTTGTTAATGTAGCCTCGCATTTTATCTATACAAGGTATGTACATGCATAACTATGTGTGGGTTGAATTAGTATCATGTTCTAAGGATGGAATTTATGTAGTATCATGTATAGGGAACTATTTATAGTTCATATGTGATTTATATTCAAGTGAAATTGCATGTTTTATGCCGTTGTGTGAAGCATATTAACTATGATGATTATATTATGTTTCTATGAATAATTGATGCAAGCATATGGTATTGGAAACTTTCACTAGTGGAAAAAGCCCATCTGATGCGGTCAAAATCGGGCTTACTGATGTGGTTTTTGGTTCGCATCAGATGGGCCCGCAGCACATAACCAAAATTAACTGATTCGGTTAAAAATTGCATCAATATAGTAAGAATCTGATGCGGTCATGAATAACCGCATCAGATTGTGTCTATTAAAAAAAAAAAAGTTACGCACGCCTAACCACAAAGGAGGGAAATGAAACGAAAAAGTAATGGAAGCCAAAATGACAGAAAACCACCATACTAAATCACCAAACTATTATAATCTCAAATCACTAAATCACCAAACCGAATGACAGAAAATCACCATACGAAAAGTAGAGAGTAGTTTACAAAATCACCAAACCAAAAATTAACTCAAAATGACAACTAAATTACATTATAATTACAAAAAATACAATAAAATACAAACAGAATTCCAAAATAATTACAAAACTTATACAACAATATAACCAAAAAAATAGAACAAAATATCGAAATCAAAAAATAAAAATAAAGTGAAACCCAGATCTTAAAAAAATCTCAAAATAATAATGACAATAAAAAATCAGGATTGAAATTAAAAACTTAAAACTAACCTAATTAGAAACGAATATAAGAAAGTGGAACGAAAATGAAATTTAAAAACAAAAAAATAAACCCAACCCTAGATCTAGCGACGGTTCGTGGCGGTGGTTGTTGACAACAACGAGCGACGGAGGATGATAAAATCGAAGACGGTTCGTTGGCGGTGTTTGTGGATGGTTTGTTGATGAACGTTGAGATCGAAGAGGAGCGTTGAGATCGACAGTGAAAACGAGAGGAGAGACGAGACGAGAGCGTTGAGATCTGGTTGTTGACGACAAATTTTTGATGAGCGGGAGTTGATGAGAGGGAAGAGGAGAAGAGACGCCATTCTGTGAAGTGAGAGGGGGAAGAGGAGAAGAGTTATTGTTATGAGAGAGAGGGGGGGACGGGTTATGAGGGAATTATGAGAGAGAGAGGGGGGACGGGTTATGAGAGAGTTATGAGAGAGAGGGGAGGGGGGACAAGTTATGAGAGATTTATGAGAGAGGGGAGAGGCTGGGCCATGCACGGAACATGGGTCGCGCAAGGAAGCTAACTTTAAAAAAGTACAAAAATCTGATGCGGTCCACCAAACCGCATCAGATTAAAAAAAAAAACCGCATCAGTTTTTTAATCTGATGCGCTTTTTTGAGGACTGCATCAGATTTTTTTTGGCCAAATTTCCCTCCCAATTTTTGGTTGATATTCGGATGCGGTTTTACAAAAACCGCATCTGATACTAAGTGACATATAAGGTTTTTTCCACTAGTGTTTATTTCACGCGAGGGATTAATAATTATGTTGTTATTGGATCATGTTGTTCCGTTTGGTTTATTTAATTACTTTATAAGGACCGAGGACATTATTTGGTAAGTTGGTTATTCACCTATGAAAGGTTGGTTGGTTGTTGACTTTGATCAACAAATAAATAATGGTTATGAAATTAATATTGGAATTATTCTTGGTTTGGTAAGTTGATGATCACATTATCTAATCATAAGATAAAAACGAAAGTCTATGGATCTTTGATGATAGTATTTTTTTGTTCTACTTTGTGAGTCATAGCAAGTAAATAATTTATTAATAACAAGTGGTAAGTATCGATATCGTAGGTCAGGGGATTACAAAGTCGCACCCGTACTTCGTCTTCTAAATTGAAGACTGGTTTGGTTTGGAAAACTCTTTTCATTGCCTATTCCATCTAAATTAATTAACTTATTAGTTGTGGAGTAAAGTTCACTAAAAGTAGTATGCTATGTTATTATATTATTATTTATCTCTGCATAATGTTTATTAATATCATGTTAGGTTTTATATTTATTTACGATGTAGTACTCAGCTTTGTTAATTACGTGATTTGTGTGTATGTGTTGATCATGGCTAAGCCTTATTGATTTTGTGATGACCCATTTGGTGATCAGTCTCTCGGGATCAATAAAGCATCGTCCATTTCAGGTTTGAAGATGATGCATCATAGGTTCGAGAAGTCATGAAGAGCTTGTGTTGACTTTATTATACTATAGTTGACTTTTACTTTTATAGTTGAGTTTTGTCTTTATAGTTGTTTAACATTGATTTGACTTTCAGAGTTGACTTTTGGTTGAGTAAGTCTTATTTTCAAAGTTATTTATTATTTATATTTCTGCTGTAAAAGTTTGAATAAGCCGATATGTTATCACACGAGTGATAATGCTTTGATAATTCTCTAAGTTTTATATGACAAATGTATTATGAAAAATAGAGAATTGTCGGGGTGTTACAAAGTGGTATCTTGGAGCTTTAGGTTTTTATTGGCTTTTCGTGCCAACTTTAAATTTTTAGGCGCCTAGTACTTTAAAATAAATTTATATAAAACGAGCTCCTACTTATTCGTTGTGTTTAAATCATTTTTTGAAACATGTTTCAAGATTTCAAAATTTTAAGGATAGGTTCGAAATGTTTTATTTTATTTTATTTGGGTTCGAATTATTTTGTATAAAGGTCCGAAATTATATTTTGTTATTTTATTTTTCTCGATTCTATATATATATATATATATATATATATATATATATATATATATATATATATATATATATATATATATATAATTATATATATAATATATATATATATAATATATTATATATATTATATAATATATATATATATATATATATATATATATATAATTTATTAGTTATTCATCTTAATACTTCTAGTTTATTTTGGTTACATTATTAAGTTTCTGAGAGATGGGTAGTATAGGAAGGACATATATGATAAAAATATTATATGTCTGTATTATATAGTTAGTTCAGTAAGTTTATATGTTTCTTCCCTACTTAACTCTTTAAGGTTATTCCTATGCTTTAAATTATTGTTTATTTTTGCTTATTGTTTATTGTTGGGAACATAAGCTAAGTGAGAGTACCATTTGCTTATAGATTTAATATTCACTTGTTATAGGATCTCTAGACATGTTTGATAGAGAAGATACTCGAGTAGGGAGCTACTCCAATCTGATTGTGTAGAGTGATGATGATAATGATGGAGGGTTTGATAGTTTCACTAGCCCATAGTTGGAGATGCGCCATGTGTTGAAAGTAGCAAACTGGATAGGCGATGATGAGGTTATTTAGGAGTTTGATTGTGTTAGCGGGAAAACCCGAAAGGATATCTATTCTGCCATTATGAGGAATGTTTTTGGTGAGCAAATTTATTCTGTATCATAAGAGGATGAGGACGATGAAGACCTGGAAGATAAGACTCATAATGTATCTCCTTAGACTTTGTATTTATACTTTAAGAATAATTGTTGGATACGTAGTCAAGTTATAATAGTTTAAATTTCTTTCTTTAGTACCTTTATCTTGTTAAGGAATAAGTACAGTTATTATGGACTGGAAAAATATTAGTATCATCATTTTGAGGAATAAAAGTAAATATTTAGTTATTCAAGTGAGCAATAATTTATTTTAGTACGCGAGTGAGAATATTTTCTTTTATTGTTGTGATTGAATTTTGTTTGGTCCCCACACGTGTACATTATTGATGTGTACACTATTCATGATGGTTTATAATAATTATTGAATTTGCCATTAGTATAACTTCATGAGAATTGTATTTTGATGCGACCTTGTATGGTCAAATGAATTGTTGCCTTCGTAGAAAACGACAAGTTGTGTATCGAAGCCTAAAGTAGAGTTACATTAAATGTCAGGTCGCACAATATATTGACTCGTAATGTATCTATGAGAAAAGGTATGTCTTATTCTTACTCTTTTTTTGTAGTGCTTTTTTTCGAGTTATGTTTTAGAAATTAAAATCCGTTTACCCGAAGTTGATTCACTAGTGGAAAAAAGCCCATCTGATACGGTCAAAATCGGGCTTACATATTCAGTTTTGGTCCACATCTTTTAGAAATAATCTGATGTGGTTTTGATTAGGATCGCATCAGAAAGTACAGATAGGATTTTTTTTTAAAAAAACGACAACAAGAGCACATATCAACAGAAATAGCAGTACTAGAACGAAAATTATATTATAAATTATAGAAAGTATATACCAAAATTATAGAAAAACGAACAAAATCCATATCTAACTAAAAATATGTACCAAAAATATAAACAAAAAAAAAACAAATGAAAAAACGTTAATTACAGAAATATACGTTAATTACAAAAAAAAACGACTAAATCTAACTAAATATATAAATTACAGAAAATGAACGAAAATTACAAAAAAATTCCAGATCTATAATTGCAAAAAAAACGAAAGAAAAAACGTAAATTACAAGCAAATTACTTATAATTGCAAAAACGAAAGAAAAAAAACCGAAAGAAAAAAAAACAAAAGATAAAAAACGAAATAAAAAACATAAAAAAAAAAAGAAAAAACGTAAAAAAAAAACTAGATCTATAATTACTTTACTTGCTCAGCTCGTGGAGGTTCGTGGCGGAAAGGACGACGAACAACGAACGAAATCCGGCGACGAACCTTAAGAGACGGCGAACAACGAACAACGAATGAAGCTTAAGAGATGGCGAACAACGAACAACGAACGAAATCCGGCGAGTTTTCGACGAACAACGAACGAAATCCGCTGAGTTTTCGATCAACAACGAACAAAGAACGAAATCCGGCGAGTTTTCCGAGAGAATAATGCGGAAAAAGTAGACGAGAGAGATTGAAGGCGAAGGGAAACAAGGGAAGGAGGAAGGCGGTGTGTGAGAAGGGAGGAGGGAGATGGGTCATTAGGTTTAGAGAAGAGAGAGAAATGGCAAAGGGGAGAGAGAGGAAAGGAGGGAGATTAATTAGGTTTTAGATCTATGAGGGAAGGGAGGAGAGAAAGTTCAGATTTATGAGAGGTAAGGCTGGCGTGCGTTTTGGGCCTGGTCGATTAAAAAGAGGTGCGCGTTTTTTGGCCTGTTCTTTTGGGTGCGAAAATATGACCATTTTTCTAATACGGTCCAAAAACCGCATCAGGCTTTTAAAAAACCGCAGCCGGTTTTTAGTCTGATGCGGTTTTTTGAGGACCGCATCAGATTGTTTTGGCCAAATTTTCCTCCCATTTTTTGGTTGATTTTCGGATGTGGTTTTTAAAAAAACCGCATCTGATACTAAGTGACATATAAGATTTTTTCCACTAGTTATTGTTCGAGGATGAACCTTATTTATCCCCCTCTTCCCCTTAGTTGAAGATGATTGTTCGAGGAATTAGTATGGGCATTGCAGCCCCCTTTGGGATCATGGTGCTGGTTTTGTTTAAATATTTTTGGCCGTTATTGCTTGCTTCATTATAAAAGTTGGTGAATTTAATTAGTTAATGATTTTTGACAATCTGGCCTCGACACTCAGGATCCTTGAACTTTTAAGATGCTGCTTAGTACAGTGCCTCTTAAAAAAACCTGGCATTGTTCTCTCTTACATGTGATGCTTCACCTAGATGTGCTGTCGCGCCTAATATGATTCCTTCTTGTTGTGGTCACTGCCAAGAAATAGGTTCAACATCGTATTGCTATAGCTTATATTGCAACTTAGTTCAATGTGTATGTATATATGTACATATATAATTATATAAATAGTTATTTGGTTTTGCATTGGCTTATCATGTGGTAACATATATAATGAAGAGTCACATATTCAGCTGCAAATGCATACATATTATATGCATTAGGATCTCAGTTCCTATTAATACACTACTACATAATTAACCTTAAGTAACACCCAAAAAATGTTACTTAAAGTGCTTAAAGTGTTACTATAGATAATAGGTAACACTTATTTGGGTGTTACATCTGCCTGTGTTACCTATGCTATTAGGTAACACTTTTACATGCTTGTAGTAACACTTAAACAAGTGTTACTTTAATTTTTTTATGTAACACTTTTAATGTCTATTGTTACACTTTCAAAGTGTTACCCACGATTTCTTATGTAACACTTTTATATCATTAGTAACATCTTATAGTGTTACAAATAGCCTATAGTAACACTTTATTTAACATTATGTATCACTTTTTGCCATCTCATGTAACATCTTTAGCGTTATTAGGTAACACTTTTTACCATCTCTTGTAGCACCTTATAGGTAATTAGGTAACACTTTTCTTTAATATATATATTTATTTATTTGAAATTACAGTAAAATACTAATCAAACTATAAAAAATTGATATACATGATATTACAATAATGATTTAGTTTCATACACCGATTAGTGCTATATTTCCAAAAAGAAACTAATGAAAAAAAAAATGTATTATATAAAATCAAAACCTTCCAACAAGCAACATATCCATATGATAATCTAACATTAGACCTAATAGTCATATGTCTAGTCTTCATCTTCTGTCATCTCGCCATATGCATGCACCTTCCTAGTCCATGTATGCCAATTTGTCAAGACTTCCAACCCGAAGTTTTGTTGTGAAGACTGTCATCTCATCTCCGATCCATCTTTAGTCCACCCGACATATGCATATATTATTATATTTTCTAACGACCTCGATATCATGAGTTGATACTTGAATTCTTCATTTTGCTTATCTTGATCCTATTATAAAAAACATTACAGATGAAATCTTCAACAATTATATTATTTATTCATAAGCAAAGAAATTAAATCTATTAGAAATTCAAAATAATATCATGAAATATGAATATGGAGAAGTGACTACATTTTGATGATAGTATGTTCCTTGAAATGCTACTCAACAGTTGATAGAAAAGATCACTTAGAACATGCCATAGCTAGCATCAGAAGGTTGACTCTGCTTAACCTCTTCATAGTTCTGAGAAGCAGCAGATGTTCTTCCACCACGAATATCCACATATATATATCATGCCCTGCTTCCAGCTCCAAAAATAATCTAAAACCAGTAGTAAGCTGCTAGTAGGGATTTCACGAGACCATGTGGAAAAAGTAATGATTGATGAAGTATAAATCACAACTTACAAGAGTAAATTTGGCGACACAAAAGATATTAGAAGCAATCTATACGAAAGAAAACTAATATGCCAATCTACGACCATACCACTCGATCAAGTAGTAGTCATGTAGATTCTTAAGAGGCCTAACCCCAATCACCCTAAGACTTCTGCCAGATTTTACATTCAGTGTACAGATCTTTTATTAAACATGTTATGCATTTCGATATCTCGTTAATTTTCAGCCTGATCGTGTAAGGAATGATGTTCTTGACACTATGTAGTAATTAGTCAGAACTAATTACAGTGACTATTAGACTACAATGAAGTGATGACCTGGATTTAAAATAACAAGTATATTATGCTTTTGAATTTGACCCCCTCCATAAAGAATCGAAAATTTCAGTAATGTACTAATGTACATAGTTATCCACTAGAATATCATCACGGGACTTTAACTAGTCTTTTAAGTGCTGAAAATTTTATATGAGGCATTAATAGTATACTATCGGCAAAAGTATATACAAACTCAAGGCACTTTAAAACCTGACCAGACCTGATTGTCAACATTCAATTGTATACTGTTAAGAGCAATACTCGAATTAGTTGTCAGTTGAACCGATGAAAAAGCACTTCCTCTTGTATCCCATATATTGATCGAGCCGTTAGTATCAGAAGCAAAAACTCTGTCAAAATCATAGAGCAACAATAGACATAGTTAGTCCAATACTTCAAACAGGATGAGACAAATTAGCAAAAGATCAAATGTCGACCAGCAAAGTCAAAGGGTCTGAGCCTAGTAACAGCAAATAGGTTGCCTCTTTCCGAGCTGATGGATACTAACTCGAGTTGCAGAAGCAGCCTTCATAATTGAGTTCAAAGAGGTATCAACTAGTAATTGACAAACAAAAAGTAAGCAATATTGTACAAACCTTGCAAAATTGTGAGTGGAATTGACAATATAGAGAAAAAAATCGCAAGAAAGCTTCTAAAAACTCATAATCATCGTCAATGGCAGATCCTTTATTTTAGAGTGAAGCAGGCAAAAGTTAATTTCAAGCGGTTTAATGCACCGAAGGATGATTGCAGGTGCCGGGATACCACTAATTGTAGGTTTCGCAAACCAATTGTAGGTGGTAAGTGCAGATCGTCGCCGCCGCAAAACGTAGGCAAAATTAGCAAACAAAAAAATACAGAAGATTGATTCATAAATTCAAGCATAATTAACCATCAAATTTTAAAGAATGATAAGTCGAGCACGTGAGAGTAAATCTGAGTGCCTAAATCAATCGAAAGATATGCGAATCAATAAGGTTTTAGTAATGATATGGATAATTCGTCAACAACAGCAAAAAAATTTGGTCTAGTAATAAGAAAAATCAAGCGAAAGCAATGAAATGAAGCAGGTATTCGGAAAAAAAAGAATAATGAGAACAAAAATTTATGTACAGTAATGAAGGAATTTCTCACAAATGACTTACAACAAGAAAATTCGATTGAACCTCGTCAATTAATATGAACTCAAAAATTCGAAGCAGTGATCTTGATTCCGACATTTCAAATGAATTCGAGTAGTACTACAGCTGAAATTTGATGAAAAACGAAAAGTTAGATTACAAATTTTCGACTGAAATATGTTGATTTCAATCACGGTTTCACCAGTTACAGAAGATAAAGGAGGAGATTCGAGAAGAAATTTATGGAGATATATTGCGAGAAACTAATCGCAAATTGATGAGGAAATTTAGATGGAAATTTGATCAACAAAAGGCGAAATTTTGAGAAACAGATATTAGCGAAAGTTAGCTAGATTGAACAAAAACATGTAAAAGTTTGGTTGAACTCCATTAATGGAGCTTGAAGAAAAAGTAGTAATGGAAAGAGGAGAGAGTAGAGATGAGGGACGAGGGAAATGAAATTTAATTTGGGGATTAGGTTTTCTAATTTTTAACTTTCATAGACTCAAACAATTACGCCAAACCTGTCAATGGTTAATGGATGTTTGCTTAGTATTATTTTTTTCTAATTTTTATTAACCTATAAAAAATATTTAAAAGCTAATTAATTAAATAAAAATTTTAAAGTCTCTATTTTATAGTTTTTAGTGTTAATATTTTAGAAGTGTTACTTATTTCAAAAATCATAGTGTTACTATTTCAGAAGTGTTACCTATTACAAAGTTTATAGTGTTACCATTTCAGAAATGTTACTATAAAATGTTACATATTACAAAAGTGTTACCTTAAATGTTACAAATGGACAAAGTGTTACTTAATAAATAGAAAATCTATAATTTGAAAAGTGTTACCTAAACGTGTTACTTAAGGTCAATTATGTAGTAGTGATAGTTGGTTGAAGACTAGAAATTTAGTCCATAAGTGACACTAATGTAACATTCTCTATATTTGTATAAAAAACATAATTTGCAATGAAAATTGATTATATATATATATATATATATATATATATATATTATATATATATATATATATATATATATTATATATATATATATAAATTCAGGAATCATTTAGGACGAAAAAATGCAAAAAAAAAAATATTTTTTTGGGGTCAGAAGGGTTGGGGTTTTGGTAAAAAACGAAGCTCTTTTTGCGCGTTAAGGGTTGTGGTCAAAAACCGCAGCCCTTCCATTTTGCCCAAGGGTTGCGGGCCAAAAACGCAGCCCTTAGGGCTATTTTGACCGCAGCCCTTGACGTTTTTTCCACTAGTGATTCTAAACGTCTTTAGTAGACGTTTGTATTATGGCACAAATATCTGAAGAAGGCATTTGGGCCATGGCCCAAACATGCCCGACCGTGGAAGAATTTGTGCCATGGCTCAAACGCCATGTCTGGGTGTTTGATCCATGGAACAAACGTCTTTTCTAGATGTTTGTCTTGTTGCCCAAAGAAAAGGCGAAAGGAAGTAGATACATAAAATTTCCCCAAAAAAAAATTGACTTTTTTTTAATAATTTTGGATTTTTGGTATTTTCATAAATTAATTTAAGGTACTTTATAACTCTTAGAAATTTCAGAGAAAAATATAATATATGTGGGCCGTGTTATATTTATGGCTCATATTCATTGAGTCCCCACATATCTAGTGGTCATACTTTCACTATGATCACCTCAGATTTTCCGCAAATATTAGGATTTGGAGTAGCAAACATCTCTCGTACTCATGAAGAATGCAATTGATAAATTGTGTTTTTAGTATTAAACTATCATTGTGCATGGGGCTTAAGTTTATGTTTTGTCTCAAAAAGTCCTTGACGAATTAATTAAATTGAAAAATTTTGCACATTCTTTTTATGGAGTGGAGATTATTTCAATGGGAAACCTCGTAATGTTGCTCGTCTTAGGTGTGTCTTCCTCAATACTCCTCCCGTTTCTTTTTAATTTACAGAATTTCTCTTATGACCATCTACACACTATTAATTTTTCTATTTTTGATAACATGTCCCATTTAATTTCTCCTATTTTTCAATCCATGTTATTTACTTTTTAATATGTTAATTAAAACCATATGGCAATAAGGGGAGTATCTTCTAAGTGAACTCATCTCTCTTATTTGATCAATGTAGAACATTCACATGTGTTATTTGAATAGTGCGTTATATATTATAGCTTCAATAATATTAAAGTAAATTAAATAATAATCGAAGTAGTTGATTACAAGTCAACCAGAATCTATATTGCACATAGAGTATTGCACTTGCGAACCTTGTCTATTTTATAAAGTTTTTGATCCAAGCTAAAAAAATAACAATGCTGAAATGATTATACATAGCTTGTTGGCAAATCGGTTGCTTTGTCGATGAGGTTGGACTGATGAATAGCTTTCTCTTCTTTTTTTCCCCTCAAGTGGAGATTGGATAGCTACTTTAAGCTATCACGGTGTTTATATCTTCCGCTCTTTGCAAGTTTAATTTTATCATTATAAAAACAATGGACAGAGATCTTCCTGCACTGTTTTCTTTGATGTTCTCCTTGTTTGACATCCCAATGCAATATTTTTTGTTTTCGTGGACATGATAGTTAATCCATTTTCACCTTCCATCATTTCAAGTTACATATTTATACTTTTACATTTTAGATTTACTTGAAGGAAATAGTCGTATTCTTAGTGTAGAGTTTCACATGGATTCTCTTTGTTATGTATCCTAATTAAAATCTTTCAATTTGTTCATAAACATATATCCTTGCTTTAGAGTCTTTTTGGATATTGTTTTGTTCTCTTTCACTGTTTTCAAATTTGTTGACAAAAAGTTGGAACTTTGATATTGACATAAAGATGAAAACATATAAGACAGCGTAACCCCTTTTAAAAGTAACTCACAAATTACCAAATCACCATAACTTCCAAAATAAAATCAAATACCATATAAAAATCTTACCAAAACTTGTTGAGGAGTTTTTCTATAATAAACAAGGCAAGAAATGAGGGACCCTCTCCGCCCTCTGCCCCCCATAGGATAGCTTGAAGCAAATATCATACATGACTAATTACATGGAAAAATTAAAAAGTTGACATCCATTACCTAAATCTTCAGTCCATACTCCAACCCCATATGACTAAGAAAGTTATCAATCTTACATGTGTCTTACAATCACTATTAAGTTTATTTCACTCCCCTAAGATACTCCTAACATGTGTATGTCATAAACTCATAAGCATGACACATTGGCTACAGGAGAAAGGGATGAAGATGAGCAAAGTCAGCAGATAGAAAGAGGGGGAGAAGAAGATGAAGAATTCGTCAATGGCAAATTCAACAACGAGAAAGAAAATAATTACACAACTTATCAAAATACGCCGTCTAATTTTATCATAAAATTAGACGAATTTAAGATTGAAACGCCTATTACATTTCACTCCAACCCGACACTATCCTAGTCATCTTTTTTCTTTTCCTTTCTTTAGTTATTTTCTTGATTCTCGAACTACAATTGGTCACGAAATAGGAATTAAACTGGTCATCGAATGAGTTTTAAAACTGATGAAACTAGTCACTAAACTGATGAAACTAGTCGTTGAATGAGTTAAAGAATGTCATTACTGAATAGATTAAACTGATCACGAAATAAATTAATCTGGCCCCTAAATAAATTAAACTAGTCACTATATTAAAAAAAAAGGTGGCATGTTCTCTTTTTAATATTGAGCTTGGATCGGGCCTAATTTTAATTTTAAAGTAGGATATCTCTTACAAGACAAACTGAAATAATTAAGGGGAGCAAGAGAGAAGTGTGCATGAGGGAATGAAACAAAATAATGGAGTGTGTAAGTCACGTGCTACAAAGAAAGGCAAAACCGAGATCGATGGTGCGCGCTCTTCATCTAGAAGTTTTAGGTTTTATTTTTTTAAAAGAGAAATTTCATTAATTGAAGGTCAAACGACATCTACAATATATGCTAAACAAAAACAAGATAAAATTAACAAGGTTGAATCAAATTCGTCTTTGAAATAGCTATAATGAACCCGATCGAGCAATACAGCTCAGCCCCCTTGTATTTGCTGAATCAAACAACTATTGATGAGGAAGTCTATCATTTTGACATAGTTTGAGAAGAGCATTTTGGGCCGAGCCATGTTAACCGCATCCGAGATTCCAATACCTTCATGTTGAGTCTCGAACTTCAACAATAAGAACAATTTCTCATACCTAAAAACAAAAAAAAAAATCACACTCACAACACCCACAGAGGAGAAGGAGATCTCCATAACAGAGACCAAAAATCCCATAATAAGGTGTGAAGAAATCTCATAAAGAAATACTAATTTATTCAACAAAATAAGAAAATGAACAAAAATCTGAAAAATAAAAAAGAAAAATGGGCTTATCATGGATGAAATCATCCATGACAACCCCTAACTGATGAAAAAAGGATAGGGGAGGCTAGGGTTTTAGAGAGAAAAAAGAGAAAGAGGGGGAGGCGTATCATTTCACATTAGGTTTTATAGTTTAGCTAAGTTTGTATATGTTCTCATCAGTTTCGCTAGGTTCTCATAAGTTCCAATATAGTTTGACATAATTTCTAAAAAATTGTAATTAGCACCTTGTAAAATATGGTTTAACAAGCTCAAATAAGTTTAGTAGAACTAAACTAAAGAGAATGCACCCTCCATGGTCGAAATTTGACTTTTGCACTAGAAATTGAAAACAAGTAGATGTGTCAAACCGGTAATCAGTTGGGTTTCGGTTGACCCAATTCAGCTCGGGTTTGTTTGGTTTGGAGATTGTCCAGTACAACATACATACCTTCGGGTACCCCTGTATTTTAGTGTTTTCTACATTGTACCGCCAATGTTTTTTCTTTTCTCCAAGTTGTTCGCATGAACTTTTTATTTGCTCTATGTTGTAACCCCCATTAAGTCAGTATTAAATTTTTCCATTTACTTCCTTTCACATTTTAAGTCAAATAAGCTAAATAACTTAATCTAATTAAGAATCGTAAACATATGATCTCATTATCAAATAAATCAAGAGATTTAATTAAATTATTTTCAACAAATATTTTATAATTACAAGAATATGGACACAAGTTAAACATGTATTGGGTTATATCAAGTCAACTCAAGTAGGGTACCAGTTCATTTCAGGTTGCGTCAACAAATGATTAGATTACTAATGACCGAGGTATAAGATTATCAGGTCAAAACGGTTTTGTGTCAAGTTCAGGTCGGTATATATAGTTCGGGTTAGACTATGATATTTAATAGATTCTCGAGTGTTATTGGTCATTGTTGACTTCAAGTCGTCACAGTTTTAGATTCTGAATTATGATATTTTATGTCTGTTAACCTGTGAGCCGAGTCTATTTTCAACACCTTCAAATAAGGAGCTATTTGTAAAAGAAGTTATCCTATCTCATAGAAAGTGTGTGAATAAATCTATAAAGAAAAAGAAGTATGCAAGTATGATGATTTTCTTCTTTGTTTGTAAATTTGAATGAAAGAAGACAATCTTCAATGGCGTAAGTTAAGAAATATAATTGATCTAATTTTACTCAGATTAGAATTGGGGATCAACACTTGAAATAACGACTTTCTTGTTTACTCCTACATATTACTGTTATTAGGTGTCCAAATATTCTAAAATGATAGATAAATTCTCGAGTGACTAGGAAATATAATGAGCTAATCCATTGGTGTCCTCTTGCATTTGGATCATCGAAACGGAACACCTACACTATAAAATTGGAGGAGAGGAATATGGGTCAGGTTGTGTCCTTAGAAAGAAGGAAGGCGCTTTCAAGTGCATCTTTCTTGTTGGATTCCTTTCAACAAAATCGACGAGCTGAGGCTTAAGTTATTTTCATTTACCAAAGTAATTAAAATCTCAACGAGGCTAGATTAGGGTTCGACTCTCAGGTGGGGGTGGAATCCGACTCTATTAGTGCAATGGAATGGTAATAATAAGAATGAAGGTCCATAACAACAAGTCATGATAATTTAATCATTAGAGCGTCCAAGAGATGAAAAAATCTATCAATCGAAATTTCAAATTTTTATCAAAGATTATATCTACTAGGAGACTACAAATGAGAATTGCCATCGTATTTACCCTAGAACGAACTTAAACCATGTTGTTGATCATTTGGCTAAGCAAGGAGTGTCCAAGAGCTTAGAATTTTTGGCAACACTTTAAGATTTTGTTTTATTATTTACCCTAGAAGGGACTCTAAGTAAGTTGCTGATCATTTGGCCAAGCAAGGGGTGTCCAAGTGTTTGGAACGAACTTTTGGCAACATTGTAAGAATATTTTTTCCCTTGTGTATTTGTCTGTGAGTTATACATTGTTGTATTTCACTTGAATAATCCTAGTGAACATCTTTTTGGTGTTATCTTGGAGTCTTGGTGTTTTGTATCTATATGTCTAAATCCGATTATCATGTGGAAAGTAAAAGGAAAAAAATTATAAAAAAAGAAAATATAATATAATTGTCTTAAGAAATATATATAAAGGAGTGCCTCTTGGGTATGTATAATGACATATACTTAAAAAAAAAGGAAAAATTGATTTAATCAGTCCCAACTTTGGATGTCATGACAAAAACAGCCCCAATTTTTGTTTTTTATTGTTCAGTCCCAACTTTTAGGGATACTTTACACGCGTGGACCTAACAAGTTACCAACCTGCGAATGCAGGTAAACACTAGTCATGTGCCTGCACTTGACTTTTTAAGTTGACAAAACTTAGAATTTACAGTTCTCCCATGACAGCACATTCTCCTTCTACAGTTCTACCTTTTTTTACAATTAAACTACAGTTCTACCTAGTACCTACCATATGCGATCCTCCCATGACATCACAACATTCACCAAGTTCCTCCTCTTCTTCTCTACTCTTTCCTTCTTCCTTGCGCCCTCCTTTACCACCCCCACAACCTTCCCCCCTCCCGTGTCACCCCGAAACAACCCCTTCCCCTAGTCGTCCCTTACCACTTGACCAACCTTCCCCTGCCACTCGAAAACCCTCCCCAGACACCCCGAAAATTGTACTTATTCTCAAGGACAATCGCATCATCAACGCGGTGAGTTTGTGGATCTTTAACTTTGATTCGCATAAATTTTTTCTTCGTCTTTTAATTTTTAATGTTCAATGTGAATTACTGGTAAATCGTATGACTAATCTACAATGCTCCTTATCACTTTTTTTTTCTCTGTAAATCGAACAAATATTGTTTGCACATTGAGAATTTGTCGATTTTAAATATGAATTGCAAAGTTAGAGTGTTGAGTTGATTTTGATCAATGATTGATAATTTGATCTGCAAATTTGGCGGTGATATGGTGAAAGAGACGTTGGGAGTGGAGGAGATAGTGTTTTCGGCGGCAGATGTGGTGGTGGTTGTTGTTGCGACGCAACAGTTGGTATTGTCTATGTTGATATTGTTGGGATTGGAGAAAGCGGTTCATGAATCAATCACCATTGTTGTTAAGGCAGTTGTTGTTGGCGGAAGATGATGAGTCGCCGAAAAATTGAGGAATCACATAATGAAATTGGACATGGGAAATTGAAATGGTGTAGTTGATTGAGGAATGAAGTAGAGGAAGCGCGGGTGGAGGTGAAATGGTGTGGGAGGAGGTTGAGTGATGGGGTGACAAGGGAGAGGGGAGGCATGAGAGTGGCAGGGATGGAGGAGGGAGGAGGATGGTGAGAGAAAGAAAGAGTAAAATTCGAAAAGAAAAAGGAAAATTAGGGATTTATTTTTATTTACAGGTTTAGCAGGTAACCTCTCACATTGGACCACGTGCATAAAGGACCCCCTAAAGTTGTGACTGAACAATAAAAAATGAAAGATGGGACTGTTTTTGTCAGGAAGCCTATAGTTGGGACTGATTAAATCAGTTTTTCTTAAAAAAAATGACATGTACTATACAAATATTCATACGAATCTCATGTTATGTTGTCACTTATTTCATGTCAATTGAGTTTCTTTTATAAAAAGGTGTTGGTTTCTGGGTTGTTATACCATAAATTATGGTGTAACAATTATACTCAAGAACTTGTGTATATAAATATTATATGGAGATCCATCCTTGCTGATCCACAACACTGCCTCTAGAAATTGACTTTGTATTAAAAATGGAATTTTCATTCAAACACTGTAATGTATTATCATGCATGTGTGCCACTTAAATATTGTTATTGAGTACTCCTTCTGTTGTTTTTTTTTTTTTTTTATCATTCTCACTTAGATTCTTGACACTATTCATACTGAGAGAGAATCTTCTTAATTTTTTCAATTTATAAAAAAAAATATAGTCATATGAGGTCTTGTTTCATTCTTCTCTGACGTAGGAAGGTTGGCAGATAAGTTCGATAAGGAAGCGCGACAAAAAGCCTGAAATGATTTTGATACCTTTTCGGAAGCGGAACGGCCCAACGAGTCAAATTCACCTCTATGCTATGACCTATAGGCTTTTTAAGCCATCCGAGTTCGTTTAAGGCCCGAAATTAGCCTTTTAATTATTTCCGAATTTTATCATTTCCTTAATTTCGTATTAGGGTTTTGTTTTACGTATTTAAACATTATTAGGTTAATGTTTGGAGGGAGTTTCTGACTTTTAATAATATCACATAGTTCATACTTTTTTCTGGTGGATTCCAGAGTTTTTACAGATTTATCGCTTGTAAATCTGTCTGTTCTTGATCGAGATTAGCGCTTGCTTGTCTCCATAATTTCCGACTGCGTCATTCTCAATTAGTACATTATTAATATTCAATTGTTATAATTTTTACTAATATATAATGAAAAATATTTAAGTTTAAAGATGTGTATTAGAAGATGTGTATAGAAAAGTGATAAAGATAAAAACAACAGAGGGAGTATGTTACAGGGATCTTAAATGACACCCAGTCCCTTAATTAGGTCAAAAGGAGGGGAATCTTTTGGGTTTGGTAAGAGTGCCCTGCAAGCTGAAGCTCAAGCTGTCTCATGGGTCTCTCTTGGGCAAATCACAGGTAGCTTTCCAAGGTTCTAATGTTAACCAATTCTACTAACCTTGTGACTATGTTCCAGGGTTCTCAATCTACGAACATACAGTTGCACTGGACTTTAAAGAAGATTAAGCAGAAGGCTGCAGATTTTCATTGGTGTATATATGCTGGTAAAAGTAAACCATGATCAAGTGGAAGACGCGCATCATATGGCTAAATTATGTGTTAAAGATATGTCTGATTGTGTGTTGTAGTTTTTTAGTATTGCTACATCGTAAATAAATAAATAAATAAATAAATAAATAAATAAATAAATAAATAAATAAATAAATAAATAAATAAATAAATAAATAAATAAATAAATAAATAAATAAATAAATACATAAATAAATAAATAAATACATAAATAAATAAATAAATAAATAAATAAATAAATAAATATTGTTATTGGTTTATATTAAGCTATTACCTAAGGTTCACATTTTATCGACATATTTTATAATGTATATGTTGATATGATCAATTAGATATTGAAAGAAACATCTACCTTATTTGTATTTTACTATTTTCTTCGCTTCATAAACAATGCAAAACTTCTACTTTTAGATTAAAAATTTACAAATTTTGACCACGAATTTCCGCCAATATATAAGTAACAATATAGTTATATGAGATTTTGTTAAAATCATGTCAATGTGTAGTTTGAAAATAAAATTTTTGATCGCTTATATTACTACGTAATTAAACATATTTATGGTCAAAGTCGTGCATTGAATACAGTTAAAACTCGAATGGTACAAAAAGTGGGGGATGGATGTTATAGAGATTCATTGGCAAATTTTCTAAAGATGGTAAAAGGTCTCAAGTTTAAATTATATCCACCAAGGACAGATGTATTAAGTAACAAGAGGTAGTATATGCTACCCCTGAAAAAGATTTTTTTTAAAAAAATGGTTGGGAAAACCGAAAAAGAGTTGATTAAGGGTATGTTTTCTTCGACATAAAACAACTGAACTAAATTGAATAATTGATTTGAACTGAACTGGAATGAATAGTGATCTGTGAGTATACAAGTATTGTCCAGAGCTTAACTGAATTGAAAATAAGATAAGGAGAACAGACCCTAAGTTCAGTTCGACGTGTTGCAGTGATTTGTTGTCCTCTCAACATGCATTATGATGTCCCAAAATCACACGTTCAAGTTGCTCTTTTTTTTTCCTTCCCTTTTCCTTCCTCCTTTTTTTTTTCCTCTCTCCCTTTTCTCTCCTTATCTTTTTATCCTCCTTAAAGTCTCAAATACACTTATAAATTCTAAGTAGCGTATTACAACAAACTTTATTTTAGGGAAAACTCCATTACTACTATTAAAAAAATAAGAGAAGTCATGGAGTGAATTATTTCTATCCTGCTAATGAGATTAGTTAACAAAAGTAAACCCTTATTAATAAATGGTTTATGGTAGTTAAGATGTTATCAGATTAATTGTTGAGACAATATAATCAAAAGTAAGTGTGTTATTAGCGGAATTATTATGTTTCAATCTTATCACCGATATTTGATAGTTTTTAGGCTGGCCCTTATGAGAATCTTGGCTCCGCCTCTAATATCTACCATTAGCAATACAACTTTTATCAAAAAACTGATTTGATTTACTCTTGCATAAATGTTTTTCAGCTTATTTTTTGTTTGTGAACCAAATTTAACAAGCACAATCATATCTATACTTTATTTTTCTTCAATTTTTTTTTGGTTGTGTAATGCATAAACATAGATATTTCTCACCATGTGTAAGGTTAAGTAAATGAAAGACCTTGTCACAAAAAAAAAGGTAGATGAAAAACCAGAGTCTGTTAGAAGTTACCTAACATATAGAAATAGGACCTCGCAGAAGTATTGGTAGGCAATAATGAAATACTAATTATAAAACTATTGAAATGTGGTTATTCGTTGAGCGATAAAGAGCTTTTTATTTTTTTACGGGAGCAATGATAAAGCTAACTACGTGATGTTTTGGCATCTTCTCTCTTTCCCAACATAGTCGGCAATCTCCCGTCAAAAATGAGACATAGTTAGCAATCTATAATGATCTACCAGATTACCACTCCACCGTTCTTGGATTTTTTTGTAACAACTTGACCGTTGTTGGTGACCATAAACAGCTAACTTTTTTTTTTGAGGTGTACCATAATCAGCTAACTAGTCTACGTATCCTCATTAATTCAGTAAATAATATATTTTGTCAGAATTAAAAAGAAATTCAGTGGGTGTTCAATTTTTTAAGTAGGTGTATTTGGTGAAATCATAAAATAGTCAAGATAAACCAGCATGTTAGCTACAGTATGACTTTGGCCAACAATTAAATGGCTTCGGGCCCTCCGGCATAATAAATGACACTCAATTGAAAAAAACATCAACCTTATTAGTGAACGAATTTTATTATCTGTTATTTTTATATATAGGTAGTGGATGTAAATAATTGGCTATAAAATCTCATACACTTATAAGTATAGACAGGAAATTGGGCATAAGTACATGCACCCAAGTATATGTAGAGCATGGTGTACACTTTTCTAAACTACGGCGTTTTATCATTTTTAGAGTCTATAATTTTAAAAAATTATTGTTATTTGTTTTCTTAAATTTTGCAACTAAAAATTTCTTTTTCAAATTTAAATTTAAAAGGTGTATGTTCTTTTGTTCATTTACTATATGTTCTTTTCATTATAACATTTGTTCTTTTATAAATATCGATTTACACGTTCTTTAATATTAAGCCATGTGTTCTTTTTTAAAGTAAATAGTTGTTGAAAAAAGTTTGTGTTCTTTTATATTAATTGTATGTTCTTTTTGGGTGCACAATGAGCATTGTGCACTCTAGTCCATAATCCACGCTTTGGCCTGCCCATGACCTAGCTATAGCAGCTCGTGTAGGTAAGATAGTCAATTAATTGTCTTTGTTTGTTCTTGTCGCCAAAAAAAAAAAAATCTCATACACTTATAAGACTACTCCAATCTATAAGAAAACTGCATATCTATTTAGTCAATGAATCAAACCCCATAATTTTCCTAAACAATACTTTTTTTATAATTATCAAAATTATTTACATCTACAACTTGATTTAAGTTTATACATTGAGGAAATTATCTGTCACTTTTATATATAGGTGGATGTAGATAATCAACTATAAAATCTCATATACTCATAAGACTACTCAAATCCATAAGAAAACCGCATATTCAATTTAGTCAACGAATCAAATCCCATTAATTTTCTTAAACAATATTTTTTTTTTTATAAATATTAAAATTATTTATCTAGAACTAGATGTAAGTTTATACATCGACGATAAATTTAGTAAAAATAAGCACCAATAGTAAAAGTGATACTCACAATACCTATGTAAGTATTAGATAGTCATCAAATAATAATAATAATAATTATTATTGTTATAATGATAATAATAGTTATTCTTATTATTATTACTACTACTAGTGTTACTTTTTTAATCAATATTAAATAAAGAAATCACATTTAAGAACCATAACATTTTGTGATTTGTATACTTTGATTCTCTTATAACCAATAATGTAGGGCATTAACATGTTTAAAATTTAAATTTTTTGTTGTCTAGAAATAGCATGGTATCCTTTCTACCACTAGAAGAATCCTTAATATCGAGAAATTTTAAAAACTAAAGTTCCCGAAATATAGCAATGACATTTTAAAAACTAATCCTTTTATTTATTGTTATTGTTACGAGTATCTTTTATAAAACATAATATTATTAACATTACTATTACTACTCATTTTAATTCTACCAGCATGACTTTTATAATAATAATAATAATAATAATAATAATAATAATAATAATAATAATAATAATAATAATAATAATAATAATAATAATAATACATTAATTAATTTATTTTGAAAAAGAATACATAGTATATGAACATACAATTAAAAATACAAGAACATATATTTTAGGTAAAAAGAACATATTATTATGGTAAAAAGAACTTATTGTTAATGTCTAAGGTCCTATAATAAGAAATTAGTTAGTAAAGAAAAGAACATATAATGATAACGAAAAAGAACATATATTGAAAGAGTACACAAATTCTATTAATAAAACACATTCTAAAAATAAAAGATAGATGTTATTTTTATATTGATGCATGTTCATATTTAAAACTTGATCTTTTTTATATCAATCAATTTTTCTTTTTATTATAATAAATAAACCTATAAATTATATACAATCATATGATATTGGACAAAATTGTTAAATGTTCTTCTTATATTGTTGTCATGTTATAATAAACTTTGTTTTTAAAGGTAAGTTGAAATCCCTTGTAAAAGAAATTTGAAGGTAATGCCAACATCATTAGGTTATCCCATGCTACTCATGGTTTATATAAGATATCACATGCCTGAGTTTGGTAATGACTCCTGACCACAAGACATGCTTGAAAACTTTAATTATCCTCATTCATTTCTCCAACTAAAATTGCAAGATGTTTTGGAACACTTAAAAAGAGATGAAAAATATTGTCAAACATGTCTAGCATGGACGTCCCATATCAATTAACTATTATAATTTCTGCATTCACACTTCAAAATTTCATTCAATGGTATGAGTTGGATATACCAATTTCAAGGATCGTAAATATCGTACCAAGTAGAGCAGATTGTGATATACTCAACGACTTGCGCAAGAAAGAAAATAAGTAAGGTACAACTTAAAATAGCTAAGTATATTTGAAATTCAGAAGAAAGAGATGTACCGGATTTAAATTTTATATGAAAAAATAACTTGTATCTTGCATATTAGCGTATTTTAATTGTAATCTAAACTTAGTTAGTTGTTTAGTTGTTATGAATAAGCTATTATGTTTTTATATACTTTTTATTTTTGCGTCAATCTTATGATTTGACCTGAACTTATCTTAACTAATTTGATCTATTTTATATATATATATATATATAATATATATATATATATATATATATATATATATATATATATATATATATATATATATATATATATATATATATATATATATATATATATTTGACGGAATATTTATATTTTTTTTGATCTGATCTAAAAT
>NC_079209.1:40795177-40964034 GCF_026745355.1 Beta vulgaris subsp. vulgaris | reverse complement strand
CTAATGTGGTTCATGGGAAAAACTGCATCAGATTATGAGCTAATCTGATGCGGTTTTCCCCATGAACCGCATCAGATTATGATTTTCTAATGCGGTTTTGGACCGCATCAGAATTTATTAGACACCTGTTGTGAGCCCACCTGATGCGGACCAAAATCGCATTTGAAAGGCCAGTTTTGACCGCATCAAGTGGGGTTTTTTCTACTAGTGTGATACAACTTTAGCTTGTCAAAAAATGAAGCATGTTCGAAGCAGCAAGTGCCTACTACTGATTCCTCAATGGAAAAGCTGAAGCAGATTATTAAAATGAGAATTTAAGCTATGATGCCTAAGAAGATTTCCAGGATTGATGCTAGTTTGTTTCATGCTTTATAGTTTGTTTGTAGCCCATTGTTAATTTTCTCTCTGTTGGTTGCTTGTGTAATTCTTGTTGGTTGCTTGAGTTTGTAGTGTACTGATGTTGTATGAGTTGTTGCTCGTGTTTTTCTCGTGTTTTTGAGCAAGAGTTGTTAATTATTATTGATGGTTTTTGGTGATAAATAAAACTTATTTATTTAGCAAAAAAAAAATATTAGCAAAGGAGGAAGCTACATTAGGAGAAATACTATGCGTACACTGGTACGCTGATTTATGGAAATTCACTAGTTGATCTGACATACTTTAATATTTATCAAGGATAGTTTTGATGATGTTACAAATTTCTGTCGAAACTTTCTCAAAGATCACGGTATCATCTGCAAATATTAGACTCTAGAATGTCCTAATTTGACACCAATAGTCTTTAATCCTGTACTACTAGCTTTATGAAGCTGTCGGGCAAGAATCTCTGCAATGTTTCGCTAACCATTAGTCGAGAAATTTTATTGCCACTTTTCTAAAAACAAAGAACTTTTCTTCCTTTTTCACATCCAATAGTGACAACAGTAATTGACATGAGAGTCAAGTAAGATGCGACTCATAATTTTAGACATATATAATCACTTGTAAAGATCATAAAATATTCATGAACATTACAATTATACATGAGCATTTATAAACATTATCTTAGAATTATATTTAATATACAATCACTGATAAAACACCCCAAGTCTCCTTAGGCTACCACAATTGACAGTAGGTGATTAAGTATGGTTGTGTGAACAACTAGTTTATCTTGTTGTGAACAAAGCTGAGACCTGCATTTCTCCAAATTGTCTTGAATACGATTGAAGGTCATGCAAATGAGATATTACTAGAATAGATATTTAACTATAGCCGGAATGTGGACATTGATGAAATAATCTTTCCAATTAATGCTCAGGGGATTGAAGTTGAAAACATCTTCATCCAAACCATTTTCACCTGCTGCTATTAGCAACATTTCAGTATTTGTGTCTGCAAAACTACAAAGCATAGACCACTGATTAACGTCGATAAAATCACTTAAAATAAGAGAGTGGATAATTATTACTCCCTCCGTCCCATAATATAGTGCTTGTTTCTTTTTTCACGGTCTCCAAAACGTAACTTTGACCTTTAATATCTTCAATTCCTTATTAATAAAAAATATAAAAAGTTGATAATATGAAACTACACATTGAAACGAATCTAACAAGATCCTACATGAATATGTTTTTTTATATATACAAATGAGAATATTCGGTCAAAGATTTTAAAGTTTGACCACCAAAAATGAAATAGGCACTATATTATGGGACGGAGGGAGTATTATTTTTCTTGTTTAAAAAGAAAAAATGGCAATACTTTAATTTTAGGATCATTAAATTGTTTACATAAATTAATGCCAAAAAAATGAATAATCTATACAAATATATTAAAAGGCGTACATAAACCAAAAAATATAAGGGTTTGATCCCGAGACCTCAAGTATATATATATATACTAAAGTCTTAACCATTCGACTAAGTTGTATTTAGTGTTATTATCATCAACTATTATATCAATAAATGAAATTTTTTCTTACCCGGGGAAAAGCCCGGACCTAATACCTAGTTAATTTCTGAGAATAAACATTGAGACAATTAAAAGAAGATTCTCTTTTATTCATTTTTCTCCCCTTAACATTGGTTAATTTATATACTTCTGACGGTCATAGTTTTTCAAACTATATCCTAAGATATCAAAGTGTTGTAATGTTAGAGATATAGAGAAAGTATGAAGCAAAAATTCCTTCAACTTACATGCCGTTAAAGAATAAGTAAGGTTTGTACAAGTTCACCAGTTTCATTGCTATGTTTAGCTTTTTGTCAAAGTCAAACATAATATCTTGGATGTCACCACAACCCGTTTTACTAGCGAAAATTGAAATCTGTAAACAAATTAAATAACTAATTAAAAACAGAATAATCTCAAAAGAGGAATAGAGTAAGACAAAGGTTATCTAATTAATAGTCGAACAAAAGTTGCAAACTAACCATTTGCACCACAAATCGAACAAGGTAGAGAATGATTTGGAATATGAGTATGTTGCTGAGAACGAGACCTTTCCAAACTTTTACAGGGTTACCTTCACGGTCACTCCATGGATTGTCACTGAAGTAATGAAAATGAAATCCATGCAACTCTTTGAAAGTTACTGGATTTCTGTATGAGCTCCCCACTTGGAATATTGTCAAATTAGGTTGATTTGCATGGGCCTTCATGGCCACGATCATTGAATTGACAAACATATCGGCTGGTATCTGTATATAACCAAAGTAGGATCCAACAGTAATGTTTTAGTTACTATTTTGCATACATCATTTTATAAATATGACACTATTATAAAGCTTAAAGAGGACTGACCAAGTCCAAGACAGAGCTTCCATCAGCAGGGAACAGACTTAGACTTCCCTTTCCATACATAACAGCAACACTATCAATAGTTCTGAAATAGAATTCAAAAGTCAGACAATATAATTACAATTAATATTGTGATACAAATTTTGTTAGTATACTAGTAGCACTATATAAAAGTTATAATAAAAAAAATACATTATGAAAATTCTATTGTTGATAAATTACTTAACACTCTCTCCGTCCCAAAATACTCTTGACACTTATCAAGGCACATAGTTTTAGATAATAAGTTTTCGTTTGGTTATTTATTGTTATTTTACTGAAAAGCAGATGTGATACGAGTTAATAGTTTTAAAAGTAGTATTATCTTATTTTGAGAGAGAATATGGGTCATGGTTAGAGTTGGTAGGTAATAAGAGTGATATTATTTTACTCGAAGGAGGGAGAGTGTGGCCAATAATTAAAAGGTTCAATAATTAAGATAATAGTGGGGTCATATCCCAAAATAGAAGTGTAAAAAGTATTCTAGGATAGAATAAAAAAAAAAGTGTAAAGAGTATTCTAGAAAACAGGAAATAATAATTTAAGAATATTTTTTAAAAATATTAAAGGTTAAAATTTTCAATATTTGCTCATAAAAGAGGGAGGAAGTAAGAGATTCGATATAGAATTAGATTTTTTAGATAAGATGAAGTCTCTTGCAAAGAGGAAGGAAGTTCGGCATCACTCCTTATAAAATGTGAGACCCAATCCTACAATCTCTGTAATCGAAACTAATATCAATACTACTAGGCTACTACCTGCTACTCAAGAAAAATAGTAATATGTGTGTATAACTAACATATTCATAGTTGATTTTTCAAACATACACGTACCTGCAGCCTTCAACCCAGCCAGGGAAAGGTTCTTTCAGAGTACTACATACAATGGTAGGCCTCATTATAACCACAGGTAAATTGCCTCGCTGTTGGCCCACCAGCATTTCTCCCATTGCCTTAGTAAATACGTAGGTATTTGGCCACCCATATAGCTTTGCCCTGTTAGATATAATGGCAGAAAATTATAAGTAAATAGTGTAGCGATCGTCTTAACTAACTCCTGACAGTGTGTGGAAAGAGTATGTACAAGTTTGACAAGCTTTTTCAAAATTTGTCTTGAAAATAGTTGCAACATTTAATATTTAGTTATTAATTATAAAACAATTTTGATAAGTTTTTTTTTTACTATCCCCTCAAAAAAAAAAAAAAAAAAAAAAGTTTTTTTTACTACTCCCTTCGTCTCAAAATATAGTTCCCATTTTTATTTTGAGAGTCAAAATTTAAAATTTTTGACCAAATATTCTCATTAATGTATACAAGAAAACATATTCATATGGGGTCTTGTTGGATTCGTCTCAACGTGTACCTTCATAATATGAATTTTTTATATTTTTTACTAATACGAAATAGAAGATATAATAGGTCAAAGATACGGCTCAAAGACTGTGCAAAAAGAAATGGGAACTATAATTTGGAACGGATGGAGTATTATATAAGAAAAAATATAGTCAGGTGGAATCTTGTTAAATTCGTCTCAATACAAGGATTTTAAATGTCATTTTTTGTAATTTTTACCTATACACAACTAGACTTATTAACGTTCAAGAAAGCATTTTGACAAACGTGAAAAAACAAACGGTACAACTATTTTGAAACGAAGTATCTTACAATGAGCATAGTTCTTCCCCTAAAAAAAACATAGTTCTTTCCCTAAAAAAAACATAGTTCTTCTTCCAAGGTTTTCTAAATTGCATTATTTGGAACTATGCACTTTTCAATATTCATATATTATTTCATTGATTATCTTTTGTGATTTGAAAGTAAAAAAATTAGATTTTCTTGTGGCTTATTATACAGTTTTTTATGATATATATTTTTAAATTGTCAGCTATTAAAATTTTTATCAATAGATAATTAAAAATATTAATAGTCGAGATTGTACATTGACATATAACAAAATATAAAAAAAATTGGAAGTATGGCGCAGTGCAATAGGTGTAAAAATATTACCATTAGGCGGACATTGTTTTGGTTGCACGCAAAATCATTATAAAAACCGTAATTGATTTCAAGAAAAACAGAATTTCTGTTTTCTGAGCACGATTCAAATTTTTATATCTAAACTATTGTTGCTCTTTTGACTTATCTGAAAAATCGATTATTCTAGATTTAAGACAACTGTTCACTGCCTTCTTAAATTGATCCCAAACGGATGTGAGCTTGTTTGATTAATTTTTTATTTGGTTTTTTCTCATTTATTTTCTTTCTTTTCTCGTCCCATTCCTTATTAGTCAACTTGAGCTTGACACATTATTGTTTAACCTTTAGAATTCATGTATTCTTTTGTAGTTCTTTTAAGAAGCACCTTTTAAATTCCTTTTTTAATATGTTTTTCTCCCTATTTAATATTCCTAGAGTATTATTGTTTTCTGATTTTTTTAAAGGTAAGGAGAATGCGTCCTAATTGGAACCACAATCTCGCCCAGGTCAACCCGACCAGGGGTTACAAGCAAAGCTCCTTAGGAGTAGAGGGGAATAATAAGGGGAAATCCCCACACCCAACGTGTCTCTAGTGGAATTTAATCCCACAACATCAAGGTTGTGAGATACAAACCAAATCACTAAATCAAGTACTACTTGATGTTTTCTAATCCACTTGTAACATGCATATTTGTTGTTTGTGTTTCTTGGTTGAATATATTATTTGATTGAGAGTTTTTTTGTCAGAGACAACCTTTTAAATACAACTTTTTGCGAAAGACAACCTTTTAATTTTTTTTTGGCAACTTCAGGCCTTAATGTTTTTTTTGTCAAAAGCAACCTTGACCAGAAATCCGGCATTGACTTACCGGATTCCCGTGTTGACCCATCGGACATACCTTTTTCATCCCAAATTCCCCCCATTACCCTCCTTTTACCCCCCTTTAATCATCTCACCACCACTCACCTCACAACTCTCCATTTTCACTTCTTCCTTCCTCAAATAGATCGCCGCGATTAGCCCTTGAATCCACCGGAATTTTAGTCGGGGTGCAACGACGAAGACAAAGAGGGATGGTGCTTTTCAGCACTCGTTTCGAGGAGAGAGAGATTGCACCATTTGAGAATGCGTGAGTGCCAACGAGAGAGAAGATATGAGTTGCGGGAGAGAGGGGGGTCAGGCAAGGCTTGCGGAAGGGTGGCGGATAGGTGCGTCAGTGGCTGGGGAACGACGTTAGCAGTGGGGCATGGTGCTGCAGGTGGTTCGTTTGCGCTATGTTTTTCCCTTGGATTCAAGGGCTAATCCGGCAATCTATTAAGGAAAGAAGAACTGAAAATGGAGAGTTGTGAGGTGAGTAGTGGTGAGATAACTCAAGGGGGGTAAAAGGAGGAAAATGGGGGGAATTTGGGATGAAGAAGGTATGTCTGGTGAGTCAATAACGGATTTCTGGTCAAGGTTGTTTTTGACAAAAAAAAAAATTGGGTTTTTCTACGTTATACCCTTGTGTTTCTTCAATTTCTACGTTTTACCCCAACTTTTTAAAAATTCCACACGGTACCCTCAAGCTTACCTTTTTTAATGCACGATGCCCAAACTGCTTCTTAAATGTCATTAATTTCATTAATTTTTTTAAATTTATTGGAACTAATTTGACTTATACATAGTTTAACCCTTAGAAGGTTATTCACTAATTAGATTCCTTCCACCGGAATATCAAAAATAGACGAAATTAATGATGCATAATCAGCGGTAGAGGCATTGTCCGTTAAAAAAGGTAAGTTTAAGGGTACTATGTAGAATTTTGAAAAGTTTGGGGTACAAAGTAGAAATTGAAAAAATACAAGGGTATAACGTAGAAAACCCCAAAAAAATTCATTAAGGTCTGAAGTTGCTCAAAAAAGTTGAGGTTGTCTGTGTAAAAAGTTGTATAAAAAGTTGTATTTAAAACGTTGTTTCTGACAAAAAAAAATCTTTAATTTACAACTTCTAAAAGATAAAGTAATCATGGACTCCCTATATTCCAAAAAGGTTGTCATATTAATTGTCGTAACCTCATCATGTTAAAGATTTATGCGAAGATGTGACTCCAAATACTCGTCAGCTGGACCCTAATGATATTATTGATATATATAAAAAAGATTTATACCTCTGATTTCCTAAATTCTTCATCCTTTGTCTGATTTCCTTTTCTGGAAGTCCTTGGGCTTTAAGATTGCATAAAAATTGTGCAGCAAGCATCTTCTCCGAATAAATATCTAAGCCACCCACACCATTCAATGTCTCACCCATGGCATATGGCTTTTCAGATATTAACCCTGCTTTCTCTCCACACACATATGCTGAAACGTACAGGAATTCGATTTAGTTTATAACGTACAAGAGTTTATTGGATTTAGTTTTAAAAATAATCAAGAGATTATACATATGTTGTGTCCAAACAACAGGAAATATATATAGTTCCCACTTACCAGTTGACACATGGATGAGCAACTGTATTTTAGTACACTTCTTTGCAAAGTTCACCACATGCTTCGCTCCTAGGGTATTCACACCCAATGCAACATCATACCTACATTTACTCAACGCATAATTAACAATGACTCCAGTTGAATCGTAAAGATGGTATTTTGGTGAGTGGAGTGATTCACTAACTATTATTACAATTTTTATATTTATTTCTCCATACTCCAAGAAATTTAGTTGATCATTATCATAAATAAAAATGAAAATTTGACATATTGAAAATACACATTCTACTAAACTAAAAAATCCCACAACATAATATTCATGTGTACTAACGTATAAGAATAGTCAAAATATTAAAATTTTGACCATAAAAACCATATGTTGCAAGGTAAAATAGATATAATATAAAAACCAAAGGAAGTACAATTATTTTTATATGTCAAGTTTAAGAACCAAGTCCTAACAACACAATCGAATGAATCGATTCCATATACTAAGAAAGGTTGAAAGAACCATGCCAGTTGACATATGAAGATTATTGTAAGATACAAAAGCAAGTTGTTCTCAATTCGTGAGACGTATGAAGAGGTATACAACCTCAAAAAATGAATTATATGTATCGGCACATCGTTCGGAACAACAACTAGTTATAACATGAAACATCATGTATCATCTGGCTAGATTTGCTTTAATGAATAACTTCTCATAGTTTTTGCTAAACATATTAAATATAATGCTTTTTCGCTCGATGAGGTTAGAGAGTAGATAGAGGGTGGTTGGGGTAATATAAGGGGGTACTTCTGTAATCACATATTGAAGGGATTTGGAGGGAATAGTTAATTAAACATGGTTAGGAAATTATAAATTTGGTAGTGCTTTTAAAAATTTTCCACTTATAAGGTTTTTTTATAAAATAAACTTGATATAAGTAGTTTTTTTAAAAATAAAAAAGTGCTTGTAAAAGTAGTTTCTCCCAATTTTTCCTTTATCAAATACAATCAGATGAAAATCAACCTCACAATTATAATAAATCGTTAGACCGTCTCTCCAAATTAAAATTTATATATTACAGCAATATGTGCGACTTCCCGTGATGCAAGATCTACTCAATTATTATAGTTTCGATGAAAGAAAACTTTATTTGTTTCCAGTGTTCTCTCATATATATTCGTGGCTTGGAGCAAAAAATTAAAAAGGGTCTTAAACAACATAGATGTACAGTATTTCATAATCGATGGACAAAATATTTCATGAATTTTTAAACTTAACCATAAAAAAATCCATACAACTTTTATACAATAAAGATCGACTTCACCAAAATTATGAATTGCACGATAGTCACTGGAAAAATAGGAAGAGCGATTGGCAAGATATGAATTGTTGGTACGGTTGTGGATTGGATTTAATTAGGAAGAACAAATAGGAAAAATTATTAACGTTAACAGAAGAATTTAAAAATCATGATTATAAAAATTGGGAGAGAAGTTGAGAGCTAAATCAAGTTAATGAAAAAGCTAAAGTTGAAGATGGAGGAGTTTTCTTATAAGAAAAGCATGGAATCCAAATTTAAGAAATAAGTTTTTGTCCATAACTACCTTATTTACATGTTTTTTTTGCAAGAAACTACTTTATTTACAAAATTTTGTACAAAACTACCTTTATTATGTTATTGTTTGTTTGTTGACCACTGCCTAATAACTTTCAGACGTTTGACTGTAGTTTCCAGTGAGTAAAACACATGTGCAGGTCATGTGACTTGTTATAATCCTTATTTTACTTCCCCATTCTATATTATTCCTCCCTTCTATTTTGTACAAAATTCATGTGCATCCTTAATTAGGTAAGGATAGAGAGTATTAGATTAGAAAAGGAGGAAAAAACAGATGGGGAATAAAATAAGGAAAATAACAAATTACGTGAACTGCATATGAGTTTTTGTTAAAGGTGTGATCAATGAGAGAACCGGATATCCACTCCAAGGCACGGAAACTACGCTTTCCTATTAGTTTAATTTCGCCCCTCTAGGATCACCGGGTTAACACGAAATAACTAATGAGATACAATGGAGAGAACAATCCACTTAGATGATCTTCTAAGTGAATCAAACAAGAACTTGTGTTTTGTGTTTGTGAAAACACTCAAGAGAAGATTGCAAGTTTTCTCTTAAGCTAAGCAAGAAGTATTTGAGAGAGTATAGAATAGAAAATTCTGATTTTCTTCCAACCCTTCACTCATAGGAATCCCAAGGTTTATATAGGAATCATAAACCTTTCATTGACTAGAGTAGTCAACCATAACCCCCATTTAATCACCCATCAAAGGCCTTTAATCAGCTGATTTAAGGACCTTAAAGGTCATTAAAATGAGGCCATAAATCACAACGGACATAAAACCGTCAAGGCATCTTTTCGCATTCCAAGGCAGAAGACACGTCGCGACTCGCGAAGAAGCTCGCGAGTCGCGAGGCGCTGGTCGCGACCCGCGACGCCTGTCGCGACTCGCGACGGGCCACTGGTCGCGACTCGCGACGGTTGTCGCGACTCGCGGCCAGTCTTCTGTCTCCCTTGGTTTATCAATGCGTTTTGCCACTTGATGCACTCTAGCCTTTTGCATACTAGACCTCCTCCTCTTCTAGTACATACCCTTATGAGTTTCAAACCCATTACCCTATAAATGTTCCAACAATCCTCCTCCCATTTATAGGGTAATGTTGAAAAGTTTTTCAACTTGCTATAAATCGCAAACACAATGTTCATGCATCATGGAAATATCTAACGATTGAATTTCCATTTAGTAAAAGTAATCTTTACAATAATTTAGATCATAATGATAGACAAAGCTTTGAATCATATAACCATTACAAATTATTGAAGTTACTAATACACACAAACATAAACTAGGTTCTTAAAACCTCCGACACCTATGAAGCCTTGGTGTCCATATCCATTCATAAGCATTCCAAGTCAAGCCTAAGACTTGATGAAGCGGCCAAACTTCTAGCTTACATAGGTAAATCTTTCCGGACATGCTCCTACAATTGAGCACCTTATCAAAGATTTATTAAGAATAAAATTCAACCTCTTTATCATTGTAGCAACAAGCACTAACCTCGGGATGTATTAAACAAGTGCTCCCAACCTCTTAGAGAAGTACTATCCTCCTTGAATTTGAGATCTAACGTTGTATTAGACATCAAATAGAGTTTTCCTTCACCATAGGTTGATCAATAGGCTTAAGACCCATCCCTTTGTTCATTTTGTTCACTAGTTCCCTTGACAACGGTTTTTAAACGTATCCGCCAAGTTCAAACTAGACCGAACAAAATTAATAGTTATACAACTATTCCTTATCATTTCCCGCACATAGCTATGTCTAACTCCAATGTGCCTTGACTTGCCATTGTAGACTTCACTATATGCTTTAGCTATGGTTGATGCACTATCACAATGGATAGCAAGAGGTGACATTGGTTTCACCCATAAGTCCACCTCACTCAACACATTCCTTAGCCATTCCGCTTCTTGGCAACAAGAAGCCAAAGCAATGAATTCCGATGCCATAGTGGAATCCGTTATACATGTTTGCTTCTTGGAAGCCCATGAAATGGCACCTCCTCCAAGAAGAAACACCCAACCACTAGTGGATGAATAATCTTCCTTATTCGAAATCCAACTAGCATCCGAGTAACCTTCTAAGATAGAAGGTTCTCTTTTATATGTTATGACATAATCCAAGGTCTTATTCAAGTACCTTAACACTCTTCTCAATGCTTGCCAATGCAACATACTAGGATTACTAGTATACCTACTGAGCTTGCCAATAGCAAAGGCTATATCCGGCCGAGTGCTAGTCATAGCATACATCAAGCTTCCAATTAAGCTTGCATACTCCAATTGTGAAATTGGAGTACCACTACTCGGAACCAAGTGAATACTAGGATCCATAGGAGTAGCAAAATGAGTCGAATTTGACTCATTATACCTCTTGACCACTTTCTCAATATAATGAGATTGTGATAAAGAAAACGACCCTTTCCCTCTTATTATTCTAATACCTAGAATAACATCCGCTTCACCCAAATCTTTCATGGAGAAGCTAGAGGAAAGGAAGACTTTGGTCTTTTCCACTTGTTCCAAATCAGTCCCAAAAATAAGCATATCATCAACATATAAGCAAATTATAACTCCTTTACCGTTATTATCAAATTTGCTATATACACACTTATCGGACTGATTTATTTTGAACCCACTAGACAACACAACTTCATCAAATTTTTGATGCCATTGCTTAGGTGCTTGTTTAAGACCATACAAAGATCTAACAATTTACAAACTTTAGTTTCTTGACCTTTAACCACAAACCCTTCAGGTTGATTCATGTACACTTCCTCCTCCAATTCACCATTAAGAAAAGCAGTTTTTACATCCATTTGGTGAATTACTAGACCATGAATCGCAGCTAATGCTATCAATAGTCTAATAGTAGCTATTCTAGCTACTGGAGCATAAGTATCAAAGTAATCGATACCATATCTTTGCCTAAAACCTTGGACCACTAACCGGGCCTTATGTTTTAGTATGGTTCCATCGATTTTCTTTTTCCTTACAAAAATCCATTTACAACCTAGGGGTTTGCAACCGGGAGGTAAATTAGCTAAAATCCAAGTGTGATTACCCATTATAGAATCCATTTCATCATTCACTGCCTCTTTCCAGAAAGCAGAATCATGAGACTTCATAGCCTCATCAAAGGACCTAGGATCCTCCTCCATATTGTAACAATATGAAATTTGAGTCGAAATTGACTCCCTTGACCCTTCAACTAAATATAGTTGAAAATCCGGTCCAAAAGATTTCTCTTTTCTAATTCGTTTACTTTTCCTAATTTCCGGTGTTGTAGTATCATGATCATTTGAATGTCATCTACAACATTGGAACTAGTACTAGGTATCATGTCCTTTGGTCTTGGAATCGATGAGAATCTAGTCTCATCAAATATTGCATCCCTTGACTCTATCACGGAGTGAATAGAGACAAAGTCATTGGGCTCAATGACATAAAACCTATAGGCTTTGCTATGTACCGCATAGCCTATAAAAATGCAATCAATTCCTTTTTCACCTAAAGTTTTCCTTTTAGGTTCCGTCAATTTGACAATTGCCCTACAACCCCATACCTTAAGGTAATTGAGATTAGGCTTTTTATTACACCAAAGTTCATAAGGGGTAGTCTTATTCCTTTTATTAGGAACTCGATTTAAATGTAACATGCAGTTAAAATTGCATCACCCCAAAAACCGTCATTAAGACCCGAATTAGAAAGCTATGTTAACCATTTCTTTTAGGACCCTATTTTTCCTTTCCGCTATACCATTACTTTGAGGTGAGTATGGGGCGGTTGTTTCATGAATTACACCAATGGAACTAAAATAACTTGGATTATAATATTCACCACCCCTATCCGTTCGAAGTCTTTTAATCTTTTGATTAAGTTGGAGTTCCACTTCGATTTTAAAGGTCTTAAACTTTTCTAGTGCTTCATCTTTAGTAAATAACATATATGTAACAAAACCTTGAAAAATCATCAATAAAAGTTACAAATATTTTTATTTCCTAAAGAAGGTGAACTATGAAAGTCACACAAGTCACTATGCACCAATTCAAGCAATACCGTTTGTCTAGTCACACTAGGATAAGGATTTTTTGTAATTTTATTTAGCACACAAGTGTACACTTCTCTAACTTTAAATCGAAAGGAGGTATTAACCCCATTTTAGACATGTCATATAATCTACGATAATTCACATGACATAAACGATTGTGCCATAGAGAAGAAACATCAAGCATGTAAATAGAACTAGTACCAATTTTATTATCAATACTAAATTTAAACATTCCATTACAAAAGAAACCTTGTCCAACAAAAATACCACCCTTGGAAAGTACAAATTTATCCGACTCAAAAACAACTTTAAAACCATACTTATTCAAGAGACCTCCGACACAAGATTCTTCCTAACTTCCGGTACATACACAACATCCCGGAGAGTTAAAGTCTTTCCCGAGGTTAACAAAATTCTACTTGGCCTATGCTCTAGCCTTTACCGTAGAATCATTCCCCATATACAAGATTGGACCATCATCCAAATCTTTCAAAGACTTGAAGAAATCCTTGTTATTGCACACATGTCTAGAGGCTCCCGAATCTATCCACCAAGAATCATCAACCTGCACACACATAATTTCAGAAATCATAGCAACAAAATGCATTTCTTCAATTACATTAACATGTGCATTGTTACCTTGGTTTTGAACAACACTAGGTTGTGTGTTCTTTGTCTTCTTCTTGTTGTTAGAAGGACAATCCCTCTTAAGATGAGGACCATTGCATATCCAACAAGAGAGGGTCTTCCTCTTCTTGTTTGCAACATTGGTTTTGTTATTGTTGTTGTTGTTTTGGTTTCTTGGTCTTACTAGACCCACCAACCTCTACCAAATTAACGGTAGATTTAGGAATACTAGGAGTAGTATCCTTAACCCCATCTTGAGCCCGGATCCCTCTTCAATACGAAGATGAGTTCCTAATTGCTCCATGGACATGTCTTCCTTTTTATGTTTTAAAAGATGTTTTGTATCTTTCCAAGAATTTGGTAATTTGTCAATGATTGAGGCAACCGCAATTGCCTCATCCATCACCATACCATGTGATCTTATTTGGTTCAAAATATGATGAACCTCATGGAATTGCTCCATAATAGGCCGATCATTAGTCATTTTAAAAGAATTAAAATTACTAACAAGGAATTTCTTACTTGAAGCATCTTCCGAAATGTACTTGGCCTCAAGAGCGTCCCAAAGTTCCTTTGCATCTCCACATTTTGGTAGAGATCAAACAACGGGTCGGTGAGAGAGTTGAGAATATGACCACGACAATGTAGTCATCATTCTCCCACTTGATCCTCTTCCTAGTAGTCTCAAGAGGCTCTTCCTCTCCATCTTCCGGGAGTGGTGGCATAGGAGTTGATAACACATACACCACTTCAAAGCGGTCAACAAGAAGTGCATCTTCTTTTGCCACCTCCGATAGCCCACCCCTCAAACTTATCCAATTTTTGGAAGTTCATAGTCATGTCCTTGAGTGATTGAGCCATATCCGAAAAGAAAGAAAATTAAACTAATAGATTGTTAGAGTGTGATCAATGAGAGAACCGGATATCCACTCCAAGGCACGGAAACTACGCTTTCCTATTAGTTTAATTTCGCCCCTCTAGGATCACCGGGTTAACACGAAATAACTAATGAGATACAATGGAGAGAACAATCCACTTAGATGATCTTCTAAGTGAATCAACAAGAACTTGTGTTTTGTGTTTGTGAAGAACACTCAAGAGAAGATTGCAAGTTTTCTCTTAAGCTAAGCAAGAAGTATTTGAGAGAGTATAGAATAGAAAATTCTGATTTTCTTCAACCCTTCACTCATAGGAATCCCAAGGTTTATATAGGAATATAAACCTTTCATTGACTAGAGTAGTCAATCCATAACCCCCATTTTAATCACCCATCAAAGGCCTTTAATCAGCTGATTTAAGGACCTTAAAGGTCATTAAAATGAGGCCATAACATCACAACGGACATAAAAGTCAAGGCATCTTTTCGCATTCCAAGGCAGAAGACACGTCGCGACTCGCGAAGAAGCTCCGAGTCGCGAGGCGCTGGTCGCGACCCGCGACGCCTGTCGCGACTCGCGACGGGCCACTGGTCGCGACTCGCGACGGTTGTCGCGACTCGCGGCCAGTCTTCTGTCTCCCTTGGTTTATCAATGCGTTTTGCCACTTGATGCACTCTAGCCTTTTGCATACTAGACCTCCTCCTCTTCTAGTACATACCCTTATGAGTTTCAAACCCATTACCCTATAAATGTTCCAACAGTTTTACTCACCTGAAAAATTATAATCAAACCTCGGAAAAAGTTTTTAGGTAACAAAGGTAGTATTGTTTTGTAATAAAGGTAGTTTTGTATAAAATTTTATAAATAAGATAGTTTCTTGCAAAAAAGAGTATAAGTAAGATAGTTATGGATAAAAAATCATTTAAGAAAAATCAATTCAAAGAGGTGGAGCCACTCAAGAAGGTAAGGTGATTCTTTTAATAGTCGAAGATGTTTGTTTAGACTTGTTAGGTATTTGCTAGATTTGAATTTCTTCTATAGATATCATATGATTATTTATCAATGAATTGCTTTTACTATCGTAAAAAATAAAATAACATAGTATTTCAGTTACGCGTGAATGGATGAATAATGCACATATCTTGTAGCACATAATTGGCATGAATGCAAATCATGTAGTCCATGAATAGATATTAACTACCTTTCGTCAAACTTTGTTGTCGCTGCTACGCTGATAATAATATCTATATCATTGTACATTGCATTCAGCTCATCATCGGTAAGTCCCAAGTTCCCGTACGAAGCATCACCAGCAACTGGAGTTATTTTCTCTGATATGAAAGACTCAAAATTTGCTCCACATTTTTTTCTTAGAACGTCAAACAACTCCTTGCTTAAAACCTGTGTTGAAGAAGACAACGTGATGAGTTGTGTTATGTTTCACCCTGATAAAGTTGATAGAAGTGAAAATGGGGGTAACTTAATAAAGATGAGGAGAGTTTGGTCCACATATAAGCCCAAAGAACGTTACGTTCCATACTAATATTAATTGGTATGGTAGGAATAGCTCTCCCAATAATATGAATTGATAGAAACGAAAATGGATTTGGGCAACCCAAATAAGGAGGAGTAGAGTTCGGTGTATATATAAGTCCAAAGGAGGTTCTATAATGAAACCAATTGGCAATAGTAGGAGTAGCTACTCTACCTTATATTATGATACTTTATCTTATTCTCTTTCTTTAATGTGGGACAACTTACATTTGCACAATGTTCGACACACCCACATTCTAGAGTTTTTATTTTAAGTTAAAAAAAGGACTTTGCTAGACTTGAACTCTTTAAAATGCAGGCAAGAGGGCGCAAAGGCTACACATACACATGGGTGTATGTGGGCCGCACATACACGAGGTGTATGTGGGCCGCACATACACGAGGTGTATGTATTACTACTAACATTTATACTTTGTATATGTGTTACTACTAAAATGTATATTATTATTACTAAAAATATTACAAATTTACAATGTTTTGCCAGATAATTTTGTTTTTAATGATTTGTTATTTATCTTTATTTAAAAAATCTGTTTTATATAATTTTCTTCCTTTGTTATACTCCCTCCGTCCCATAATATAGTGCCTATTTCATTTTTGGTGGTCAAACTTTAAAATCTTTGACCGAATATTGTCATTTGTATATATAAAAAAACATATTCATGTAGGATCTTGTTAGATTTGTCTCAATGTGTAGTTTCATAATATCAACTTTTTATATTTTTTATTAATAAAGAATTGAAGATATTAAAGGTCAAAGTTACGTTTTGGAGACCGTGAAAAAAGAAACAAGCACTATATTATGGGACGGAGGGAGTAGTAATACATACATCTAGTATATGTGTGACTCACATACATCGAGTGTATGTGTATCATCTCTTGCAAGAGGGTAAGGAAATTTCCACGTCCAAATAAATCCCAATGGGATTCCAATGCCATGAAACTAATAAAGAGTATCCCCTAGAAAATAGTGCTGAAAATTAATTACGTTGTGAGCTATATACCTCATCTCGCAGACGAACGTTGGCTACCTTAGCATCTTTTGCCCTAATGAGAAGGTACATCTTCTTCACATTTGGCTGAATCCGAAGTATTTTTTCCAAAAGAACTGCAACGTTAAAAATAAAGTTAATATATGACACATTGCACATTTGTGCATAGAGAGAAGAGAGAGAAGAGAGAGAGCGAATACTCTTAGCTATGAAGCCAGTTGCACCAGTTACAAAGATTGTTTTGTTTCTCAGAAACTCAGTTATGCTGCCAAAATCCATGATATATGGAAAGCAAAAGGCTAAGTTTAGGTACAAAAAGATTTTTCTAAACGAGTTGCTGAAAAACACTCGGATGATTCGACGTATATATAAGGACCAGTTCCCCTAAAAAAAAAACAGTTGACGCCTTATTTTGGCAAGTTTGAATGCTTTATTTAGATACAGCAATTTGGTTCAAACGTCGATATGAGAAAGGTTATATTTATTATCCGTCATGGCCTTTTATTTGGGTAATGTGTGCAATGCCGGCATGTAGAGTGCTTTAAATGTTAGGCACCTTCCATAAACAAGTGCAAATTCCATAGGACATGTGGGAAGAGATGGGCCAACTTGTAATGGACCAAAATTTTACAATTTGATAAATTGCAAAGTATTGATTACATCGAAAAATTGTACAACAATATATTTTGGTGGAATACTTGTTCCACACCTTACCAAAATAACTCTCATATTCTTTTTTTTTTTTTTTTTTTTTTTTTTTTTTGTTGTTGTGTGTACAAAGTCTTTGTTTTATTGGCTGTAATTCTACAACTTACAACAAGGCTTTGGTATTTATAATATTACAATGTCGGTACATACATTTCACTGACTTCTTCTATAATACTCTAGATTTTTCTACTTCCTATAATCTAGCTACTTTGATAAGTAGATATTAGCTAGTAGATTTTTCTACTCATTTTTACTAGATTATTCTATTACAAACATATTTTCTAGATTTTTCTAGATTAATATTTTAACAAACTTTTCAATTGTATTAATTATTATATATAATTGGATATAATGGATAGGATGGAGAAAAAATGGCGGTGTACACTTTGTGCTTCCTTCAGTTTTCTTTTTATCATGGTGTCTCAAACAAACTATCACCATAATTTTCTGTTAGTGTATATACTAGTAGCACTATATAAAAGTTATAATAAAAAAAATATATATTATGAAAATTGTTTTCTTGATATATTACTTAATACTCCCTCTGTCCCAAAATACTCTTCAAGGTACATAGTTTTAGATAATAAGTTGTTGTTTGGTTATTAATTGCAGAGGGGTAGATGAGGGTGTGCAAAGAGTCCAACATCACAGGGCCCCCAAATTATAAAGGCCCAAAAATAAATTGTTTGGGCCCATTAAATCCCTCCAAGAGTCTTACGCCATGTGGCACCGCCACCTCAGCTCTGCGGGTCCCACCAAGCTACAGCAGGGCTGGCCAGTATTTGGGGATCCATGGGTCCCACAGGAATCATCCTTGAAAAGGTATCATCAATCCCTAAGTGAGCTGTCTTATCCATTTACTAGAAATTCTCACCACTATAAATACCTCATGTCACATCAATGCAAAGGTATTGAATTCTCACCTAACTAACTTGAGTTTCTCACTCTAGACTCTCTCTCTCTACCTCAATCATCAACTGACTTGAGCGTCGGAGGGGCGATCTCGGAACAACCCCCGGGGTAGTTTTTCTGTGTTATGCAGGTTTTCGGTGAACTGATAACCTGCTCTGTTCAGACCCAAGGACTTGCTCAGCACGGACCATTAACCTTAATTTCTAGACAGAAACAGTTTGGCGCCGTCTGTGGGGATAGTACAAAAAGTTACTTCGCCACCACTCAGAAAAGTTTACTTGCTATTCAGCAGAATTTGATCTTAGTGCTAATCAGTTATGGCACCATCCAAGAACGCCCGTAACAAATAATCTACCCAACCTCAACGATCCGAGAGGGAACCCTCACCTCAACAGAGGAGGTCAGCACGAACTCGATCCCCCTCTATTCATACGCTGGACCCTAACTTCGAACTTTCTCAGAAACTGCAGCCATCCCCCTCTCGGGAAATATAACGTGTTGACCCCCAGCCTCTACTCACAGCTGATATAGCACTCATAGCAGCTCAGCTCCAGCAAACCCTACAGCAAAGCATCATGCAAATGCTGACTACCCTCCAACAAGGACAAGGACAGAATCAACTCAACCTCCAGCAACGCGATGATAATGTTCCCAGGCAGTCTCATAGGGAAGAGCGTAACCCTCGCTCCAATCATGGCCAGCCTAACCGGCAAAGGTTAGCAGCTCGGGAGCCGGGTCGGTCTCAAAGGCCCCCGTCTCGGCAAGATGAGCGCCCACCACAGGGGGAGAGGTCAGCCCATCGGGAAACTGTCCTCCGAAGGGAAGAGACTCACGTCTCCAGGTCCCCGAGGGGAAATCTTGGTCGCAAGCCGGAGGATGCTCGTAACATTCTTAACGAGAAGCGTCGCAGTCAGGGGTATAACGCCCGTCAGTTCCTAGATCGCAAGGCAGCTCAGCAAGAAGGACATGGCGACTCGGCGCAGTCCAAACCTCTAAGGCTGGGCAATGGAAGTTTGAAGTTCATGACCCCGTTCAGCCGAGAGATCATTGACACCCCCACCCAAGGGAAAGTTAAAACACCATTGATCGAGCAATTTGCGGGCCTAACCGACCCAAAAGATCATATGGCCACATACAAAGCCCAGATGAGTGTACAGACCAGTTGCGAAGCCACGTGGTGTCGGTTCTTCCCCACCACTCTGAAGGGGCTTGCGCTGAATTGGTTCCAAGAGCTACCAGCCGGAATCATCACCGATTTCGCGGTACTCGAGGACATGTGCACCCACCAATTTGTGGCGGGAAAGAGGCAAAAGAAGACGAGTTTACATCTCATGGGAGTTAAGCAGGAGAAGAACGAAAGTCTAGCCGACTACATCAAAAGATTCAATGAAGAATCTTTAAAAGTATTCGACCTACAGGATGTTGTTGCCTTTGCTGCTCTCATGTCCGGAATGCAGCATGGCCGGCTCAGATGGACGTTGGCGGAGAGTGAAGTAAATTTTTTTTCCGAGGCCATGGCTAAGGCCCAGAGATTTATCCAAGCGGCGGACATCTGCCGCCCTTCGGAAGAGGGTAGAAAGAAGAGAAAGGAAGAAGGCAGCAACATAGATCAGCCCAAACAGCAAAAAACGGGCGGTAGGTCGGACAGGTTTACGGATCATGGAAACGACCCTCGTTTCAACAAAAATTGGAGAGAGATTTACCTGGACATCAAACACAAATCCATGCTACCCAATCCCCCACCCATCAGGACCTCAGCCTACCGTAGAGACAAAAGCCAGTGGTGTGAGTACCACCGAGAGTGTGGTCATACCACAAAAGATTATAGAGAGCTGAAGAAAGGATTGGATAACCTGGCTGACCAGGGCAAGCCGAACCGCTATCTCAAACACACAAGCGAGGAAAAGGGGAAGCAGAAGGTCGGTCAGTCCAATAGTGGGGATACAGAGGGTTTCATTGGAGTCATCGCTGGTGGCTTCGCCTCAGGAGGCCTGACCGGTCGAGCTAGGAAAGCCCACCTCCAAAATCTCAAACACCAAGTGTTAGAGGTCAAGCCCAGCCGGTCGGACTGCCCCATAATGACTTTCGGGGAGTCCAGTCGGCCAGTAAGTGTACCCCATGATGACCCCCTGGTCATCGAGCTCAAAGTGGCCAATTCCCGGTTGAGGCGCGTGTTGGTTGATAGTGGGTCTTCAGCCGACATCATCACCCTGGAATGTTTGAAGAAGTTGAAGTACAGTGAGAAGGATGTCACACCACTCGACCAGCCACTCATAGGCTTCGGGGGTAATTCGGTGCAGCCTGTTGGATCAATAAAGCTGCCCATTCGGATGGGTGAGAAAGGCAAGGGCAAAGCCTACCGATCGACTTCCTACTGTCGACATCCCTCTACCATATAACATAATAATGGGACGACCTACCCTGAACAAAACAAAAGCCGCTATCTCCACATACCAACTTCTCATGCAGTTCGAAACAGATGAGGGGAAGGTCGGAAAAATACAAGGGGATCAGCAGGCCGGGCAAGAATTCTATGTTAACAGTTTGAAGAGCAGAACTGGAGTCGACGTCCAAGAGGACTCGAGGAAGAGAAAAAGAGAAGAAGATTCACCAAAAAATCTGGGGGTGTACATCACAGAGAACCCCAAGCAGTATGAACGACCTCAGCCAGCTGAGGACGATGAAGAAGTAGAGATCGGGGCAGAGCCCGGTCGGACTGTGAGGGTGGGCAAGGCCCTAAACCCGGAAACCAGAGCACAGGTAGTGGAGGTGCTCCGAGAATACCAAGATGTATTCGCCTACGAGGCCTTAGAGATGCCCGGTCTTGACCCCAAAATCATGTGCCATGAGCTGAACATCAAAGAGGGGTACAAGCCAGTCAAGCAAAAATTAAGCCATCAAGGTCCGGAAAGGTGTAAAGCTGCCGCAGTTGAAGTCAAAAAACTGCTTGAAGCAGGATTTATTGAGGAATGCCAGTACTCGGAATGGTTAGCTAACGTAGTACTGGTGAAGAAGCCGAGCGGAGCTTGGCGCATGTGTGTGGACTTCACGGACCTGAACAAGGCCTGTCTGAAAGACAACCACCCTCTGCCCAAAATTGACAGGCTGGTCGACTCGACAGCTGGTCATGCCCTCTTAAGCTTCATGGATGCTAATGCAGGCTATCACCAAATCCCGATGGCAGAACATGATCGGGTTCATACCGCCTTCACCACTCCCCAAGGGGTCTATTGCTACAAAATGATGCCATTCGGACTGAAAAATGCTGGAGCCACCTATCAGCGGACCGTTAACAAAATTTTCAGCGATCAACTAGGTCGGAACATAGAGGTATATGTTGACGATATGATAGTCAAGAGTAAGGCCCATTCTGATCACCCAGCCGACCTGAAGGAGACGCTGAGCACACTGAGGAAGTATCGTATGATGCTCAATCCCAAAAAGTGCGTCTTTGGGGTAAAAGGGGGTAAGTGCCTCGGATTTCTGGTTGATGAAAGGGGTATTGAAGCAAACCCCGACAAGATAAAAGCAGTGCTGGAGATGAAAGCCCCTCGGAACGTTAGGGAAGTGCAGCGCCTAACAGGATGTCTAGCTGCTCTCGGACGATTCCTATCACGGTCGGCTAATAAGAGCCTGTTCTTCTTCAAGACCCTTAAGAGAAAATAGTTCGCCTGGGACGAGGAGGCTGAGAAAGCCTTCACCTCCCTCAAACTTCATCTTTCAACACTCCCGAAACTCATGTCCCCCTTACCGGGGGAAACATTGTTTATATACCTGGCCGCATCGGAATACGCCCTAAGTGCGTGCTGGTGTCCGAAAGGGAAGGGACACAACACCCGGTCTATTTCATAAGCCATGCCTTTCGAGGGGCAGAAGCAAAATATAGCGAGGTGGAGAAGATGGTCTTCGCCCTTGTCATGGCTAGTAGAAAGCTGAAACCCTACTTCCAGGCTCACCAGATCAAAGTCCTCACCTGACAACCCCTTCGCAAGGTGATAGAAAGCAGGAACCACTCCAGTCGAATGACAGACTGGGCTGACCAGTTGGCTTATTTTGGTTTAGAATATGAACCTAGAAGAGCCATAAAGGCTCAAGCCTTGGCTGATTTTATAACTGAATGCACAACTCGGCCACCGGTCGCCCATGGTGAAGAGTGGGAACTGTATGTGGATGGTTCCTCCACCAAGTCGGGATGTGGAGCAGGGCTAGTGCTCAAACCCCCGGTCGGAGAGAAAATGGAGTATGCAATCAAGTTCGAATTCCTGGGGTCAAACAATGAAGCAGAATATGAAGCTTTCATCCTAGGACTTCAGCTTTGCATTTTAGCGGGAGTTACAGCTATTGAGGCCCGATCAGAATCCCAGCTTATAGTGGGTCAGGTCTCAGGAGAGTACGAGGCCAAGGAGGATAACATGAGAATGTACCTGGCCAAAGCACAAGAGTTCATCAAAAAGCTCTCCCATTTCCATATCAGCCACATACCCAGGTCGGAAAATCAACAAGCCGGTGCTCTGGCTCGCATGGCCAGCTCGGCAGAGGGGTCAGCTCCTCGGACCATTATGTGGGAGGTACTTCGCCAGCCCAGCATAAATGCTAGAGAACAGATGATCTTAGACCGAACATCCACTTGGATGGATGAAGTGGTCGGGTATTTAAGGGACGGAATCCTCCCAGCAGAGGCCAAGGAAGCCGAAAGGATAAAGCACCGAGCGGGTTGGTTCCTATGGAACGATGAGCAGCTCTACAATAAATCATACACGCACCCACTTCTGAAGTGTGTAACTCCCGAAGAAAGAAGTTACGTCCTAAGGGAAATACACCAAGGGGCGTGTGACAGTCATCAATGGGGGGAGAACCATAGCTGGAAAATCTCTAAGGGCTGGATACTACTGGCCTACTCTCAAGGCAGATGCAAAAGAATTGGTGAAGAGATGCCCATCTTGCCAGATCCATTCGGATATCCCTAGAGCCCCAGCCATCCCTCTCACTTCAATTCAAGCAGTTCTACCATTCGACAAATGGGGCATGGATCTACTTGGCCCCTTTCCCCCAGCATCTGGTCAGCGGAAGTTCCTGATAGTTGCCATAGATTAATTCACTAAGTGGACAGAGGCCGAGCCCCTCGCCTCCATCACTGACAAGCAAGTCCAAGCCTTCATCTGGAGAAACATAATCACAAGGTTTGGAGTACCTCGAGCTCTGGTCTCGGACAATGGTCGGCAATTCAACAGCGGACCAACTCGGGAGTATTGTGCTCGTTTTGGAATACAGACCAGGTTCTCCGCCGTGTCCTGACCGCAAACCAACGGTCAAGCTGAAGCAGCTAACAAGATAGTGCTCAAAGGGATCAAAAAGTCCCTCGACGCAGTAAAAGGGGCTTGGGTCGACGATCTACCCGGAGTTCTCTGGTCTGCTCGGACGACTACTAAGGAAGCAACTGGGCACTCCCCGTTCGGTTTGGTATATGGTAGTGAAGCAGTCTTACCAGTTGAGGTCGGCATCCCGTCACCTCGGATCACCTTCTATGACTTTGAGCAAAATGAAGAAGAAAAGCCTATCAACCTCGACCTACTACCAGAAACAAGAGGCAATGCCTTGCTAAGGTCGATCCGCTATAAGCAGAGGGGAACTCGGCAATTCAATCGTCGAGTTAAAGCAAGGCCAATTCAACTCGGAGATTGGGTAGTCAGGAAGGTTGAAGCAACAGGGCTCTCACATCTTAAAGGCAAGCTGGGGGCTAACTGGGATGGTCCTTACAAAGTCACCAAGGTAATCAAACCTGGTACATTCCAGCTCGAGAACCCTGAAGGCATCCCACTTGCTCGACCATGGAACTTAGACAATCTCAAGAAATACTATGTATAATGTTTTCAATTTCAATTGGGGCATAGATGATGTACTGGCCAAGTATGGCATGTAATAGCTTGGACCAGTTCAGGTCATACATGTAAAGACTTAACCAGCCATTCTCAAGTTATAAAAAAGACTTAACCAGTCATTTTCACGTTATAAATAGACTTAACCAGTCATTCTCAATGTTGTATTTCATTCATTTTTAACTAAGTTAAATTGTTTAACTGAGTTCAATCTGACCAACACTATCAGGCAAAGCCTAACCAGTTCGGGAAACAATACTTGGGGAACAGAAGCGAATTGCAATCGACAAACATAAAAGGTGCTCGGACAAAATAGAAAGAAACAATTTCATTAAAGTTGCAAAAATTACATCCTAAAAGCCTGGTACTACCAAGGCTAATTGAACAAAATAAATACAGCGTAAAAAGTCTAAGCAACAGGGGGGTCGGTCTGATCGTTGGTGCTCCCATTATGCTCCTCGGACCTAGCCACCCCTTGGTCCCGATCCTCGGTGGCTTCAGCAACTTCCTCCGCCTCATCATTATCATCATCGTATTCAGAAAGAGCGATGTGCAGCTCGGAGAGGAGGGCCCGATCCTCTTCCTTCAGAAGGGCGTCATAGCTTCCCACCACCTCGGACCAAGGGAGAGAAGGGTGTGATCTGGCCAAGGCAGCCTTCATCCGCTTGAGAGCGTCGTCCACCCCCATTTTTTGGGCAGTCGAGCCAACCTCGTTGACAAAATCCTCGCAGGCCTTGGTCTCCTTCCAGCCCACGAACCACTCCTCCTCGGACTTAGGGGCCTTCTCCAACTCAGCAAGCTGAGCCATCAGCTCAACAACCTTCTTATGCGCCTCCGCAGTCTGAACTTCAGCAGCCAGCTTGGCGAGCATGGCTTCCTCCTTCTCCTTGATCAGCTTCTCCTTGTCCAGAGCCCACTGGTCCCGCTCGGCCTGGAAATCCTGCTGATCGCGAGCAATGCAGCGTTCAGCATTGGCCAACTTGGCCTCGGCTATTCGTTGGCCCTCCTTGGCGGTATGAAGATCATCCCAGTGCTTCTTACCCTTAGCCTCCAAAGTTGACACCTTATCAGCCAGGTGAACTTTATTCCTGGCCACGTTGACCAGGCGAGCAGAGAACTGAAACAAAGAATAGTCAGCATACTTAATGAACAAACAAGATCAAGCAAAGTCCTGAGTGGAGCTCACCTCAACCCAACTACGGAACATATCGTTCGTCTCTTCCGGGCCGCTGGTTGCTGCGATGAACTCCCGGTCGGGAGCGCCGTATAGACACTCAACAACATTGGTCCAACGGGTATCGAGCCCGTGAGCATCCAGTTCGGCGAAAGGCCTAGCCAAGGCAAGGCTAAGCTCCTCGAGATCATCATGGGGACCGCGAGGGGTGGCCGGCGTGTATTGTGGACTCTTGACGGGGCGAAAATCCTCCGAATGAAGGGAAAGGCGAGTCCCCTCGGACTTGTCCGCCCATTCCTCCGTCCGAGGACTGTTCACTTCCACAGATTTGGCCTTCTTGGCCTTCTTGTCCTTCTCAACATGAGCTTTGGCCAACGCCTTCTCGGTTTTAGCCACCTTCTGCGGATCCCTTTCTTTCCTCTTTTTAGAAGCCTTAGGCTTCGATGGATCCTGCAAAATATCAAAGTCAGGTCGAAACCAACAGAAATGGTACTCGGCCAAAAACAGAAACCTACCTTTGGGGCGTTAGGAATGCCGATCTTCTTGGCCTTTAATTCAGCCTTGAGCTGAGCCGCCCTCATCGCTGCATAGTTCAACTTTTCAGCCATGTCAGGATCGGATTCAAGGAGATATGTCAAAGAACAAGCTGTAGAAAAAACCAAGTTAGAAAATTGTAAACATAAGCAAAAAGCAAGTAAAGCAACCCCCTCGGCCGATTACCCCGGGGGAATGTCCGGCTTAGCCCGACCGCCGACAGCAGATGCTCGTTCTTGAATAGGCGGCAGCTCGGTATCCAGTTACTGGCTACATAGACTTCCCCCCCTTGAACGATTTGGGCTTCAGTCTGCATATAAATAGCCGCGATTGCTTCCTCCTCGGACATCTCAGGAACCCTGAAGTTAAGCACATGATTGGGTTCGACATCCGGTCGGACTGTGGGGATCCTCCCAGTCCCCTCCGAAAAACACAAAGGCAAACTCGCTCCTAAATCCTTTCTGAGAAGTAGGTAGGTCGAGCACCACCTTATAACCTTGTCGGGCTTGGAAGTACCACCAACCTGGACCATTGTCTCCGGCCGACATTTCGACAAACTTAAACATGTTGCGCCATAAGGTGATGGTTGGTCGGACGCTCAGCGTGGCACATATCGTCTGAATCGCAATAATCCCTCCCCAGGAGTTCGGAGAGATCTGACTTATAGCCAAATTATAGGCATTGAGGAGGTCCTTCACAGAAGGAGTTAATGGAAATCGGAGCCCCATCTCCATAGATTTGTAGTACACTGCGGTACAGCCCGGGGGAGGAGTAAGAACAGTATGAAAGGCCTCCGGTCGGACCAGCATGTAGGGGTCTCTTATTTGGAACCTCGCTGCCTGCCCCCTCGGGTCTTCAAGGATTGCCTTCATCAATGAAGGAAGAGGAAACTTAGATCCAGGCCCTCCTTTCGGATCTGGATCCGGGAACTCCGGTCGGCCTGAAGTCGATACTTCTTCGCTATCCGACATGGTCACCCTCACTACACCATCAGCAATGTATTTGTCTAAGTAACTGGCTTTGGAAGAAAAGGCCAGGGACACTTCCCAAGGGAAGGGAACAGCGCCCTCGGCCTCTTCCTCTACTGAAAATGAGGGGCTCGGGAGCAGAATCACGTCGGGAACGGCCGAGGGGTTGGGACAACTTATTAGGGTTGACACCAGCGTTATTCCCATCCCCCTCACCTCCTCGAACCGATTGTAGGGAGGTGAGGTCGGAGGTGTCACCGACTCGGATGATTCTCCCATTATTGTATAGACAAGGGAGTTCGGCCGAGGTTATTAAAAACAAAAAGCGAAAACTAAAGAGGCGAGAGCGTACCTGGTCGGATGATCGAAACTGGAGAAATTGCTTGGAAACTTAGAGAGAAGCGAGAGATTTTAGAGAGAGAAAGCTTGGAAGATTTGTGGAAAGTTTGCGCAAATGATTTCTATCTCCCCTCCGTACAAATATATAGGCGTGCCTCGGGACGCGTCCCCTCGCAAACCCATTAAATGCCTCCACATGGCACCGTTTCCACCTTGAAAAGACAATCCATGGAAGATGAAACGTCAAAATTTTTAAAGTCCCATCCAGCTCAACTACCCAGCTGAAGGATGCCATGTGGCACATCACTGGTTTCCAACTCAAGACCATCCGCTCGGCAATAATAGCTACCTCCCCCAAGATGCCGGTCGGACAAGACGAAAATTCCCAAACTCCCTTCACTTAGCCAATATTCACTAAGTGCTAGGGGGCACCTGGTCGGCCTCTCCAGGGCTTGTTGGCCCCTGTCCGAGCAGCGCCCGTCAATCCAGAACCCGGTCAGTCACATGGGGCTAGCTCACCCATTGTCCGACCAGGTCTCTGCAAGTTCCCTTCACTTAGCCAATATTCACTAAGTGCTAGGGGGCACCTGGTCGGCCTCTCCAGGGCTTGTTGGCCCCTGTACGAGCAGCGCCCGTCAATTCAAAACCCGGTCGGTCACATGGGGCTACCTCACCCATTGTCCGACCAGGTCTCTGCAAGCTTCCTTCACTTAGCCAATATTCACTAAGTGCTAGGGGGCACCTGGTCAGCCTCTCTAGGGCTTGTTGGCCCCTGTCCGAGCAGCGCCCGTCAAACCATAACCCGGTAAGGTCACATGGGGCTACCTCACCCATTGTCCGACCAGGTCTCTGCAAGCTCCTTTCACTTAGCCAAAATTCACTAAGTGCTAGGGGGCATCTGGTCGGCCTCTCTAGGGCCTGTTAGCCCCTGTCCGAGCCGCATCATCCATTCGGAACCTGGTCGGTCAGTCATGGGGCTCCCTAGCCCCTCAGCCAAGCTGGTCTCCTCCTCAAAGACCCGGTCGGTCGGTCAAGGGGCTCAGCCCCTCAGCCGATCTGGTCTCCTCTTCAAAGACCTTGTCGGTCAGTCAAGGGGCTCCTTAGCCCCTCAGCCGACCTGGTCCTCCTCTTCAAAGACCTGGTCGGTCAGTCAAGGGGATCCTTAGCCCCTCAGCCGGCCTGGTATCCTCTTCAAAGACCTGGTCGGTCAGTCAAGGGGCTCCTTAGCCCCTCAGCCGACCTGGTTTCCTCTTCAAAGACCTGGTCGGTCAGCGAGTGGACTCCTTAGCCCCTCAGCCGAGCTGGTCTACCCTTCGAGGACCCTCGTCGGTCAAGTTGGGGCTTAGCCCGTCATCCGAGCTGGTTTCCCCTTCATATGGACTTCGAAATTGAAGGCATCTGGCTAACCATGGTCCGACCTGGGTCCCCTTCACGATTTCCCGACCAGGTACCAAGAGGGATCCATTATGCCGACCCGGTACCTATTGAAGCACCTGGTCGGTCCTCTATACTAGCCGCGCTCAAATCATGGACCTGGTCGGCGCCTGCCCGACCTGGTCCCTCTCCAATCTTCTCCTATGGAGGTCGGTCATCTGATCACGAGGAGAAATCTACGCCACAAATGGGCTTCACCCGGTCGGATGGCTCTTCTGCCCCTTCCTGGCGTGGGGCTAAATGTTTGGGCCCATTTAATCCCTCCAAGAGTCTTACGCCATGTGGCACCGCCACCTCAGCTCTGCGGGTCCCACCAAGCTACAGCAGGGCTGGCCAGTATTTGGGGATCCATGGGTCCCAGAGGAATCATCCTTGAAAAGGTATCATCAATCCCTAAGTGAGCTGTCTTATCCAGCACACCACTTCCTAGGAATTCTCACCACTATAAACACCTCTTGTCACATCAATGCAAAGGTATTGAATTCTCACCTAACTAACTTGAGTTTCTCACTCTAGACTCTCTCTCTACCTCAATCATCAACTGACTTGAGCGTCGGAGGGGCGATCCCTAAACAACCCCCGGGGTAGTTTTTTTGTGTTTTGCAGGTTTCCGGTGAACTGATAACCTGCTCTGTTCAGACCCAAGGACTTGCTCAGCACGGACCATTAACCTTAATTTCTAGACAGAAACATATATTATTTTGAAAATTTTACTTCATATTTGAGAAATCACCCATGTTTCTCACCCTAAATAAATTTGTCAATGATTTATCTTTAGATTTTCAACTTTCTATCTTTAGACCTCTAACCTTCCATCTTTATTTTCTATAAATTTAGGACCCCAATTTTCATGTTAGAACTGGGGCCCCAAAATTATAAAGACGGCCCTAAGCACTACGTAGAAAAATCCTAAATTTTTTTGTAAAAAGGGGATGGTGAAATAAAATGGGTAACTTATGAGTTGAAAACAATCATAACAAATACAAGAATTATCATAGCTCAACCAAATATTCATTAACAAACAATCAATTCAGAAGATATTTACTCAATTATTCCGTACAACAAAGGCAACAGTATGCAACTTGCATGAGCTCAGTAGCTCACCCAATTTGTTGGGACAACCGTGCATATAACTAATTTTTTGTTGCAAGACCGATTCAAACAATTGGTGAAAGTGAAACCATTAATTACGCATCCAGTTGTATTTCAAAGGATAATGACAGGCCGGCGCCTCAAAATTGAAAAACCATACGAGAAATTTATTTCGGTGACAAACATGACGCCCGAGTCCAATGTACCAACAACATCAGCATGGTAGTGAAACAAACCTCCACCCCTTCCTCTCTTCACTCTCCTATACTTCGCCCGAGTGCTTTAAGTGTTAGGCACCTTCCCTAAACAAGTGCAAATTCCATAGGACATGTCGGAAGAGATGGGCCAACTTTTCAATTGTATTAATTATTATAATTGGATATAATAATGGATAGGACGGAGAAAAAAAATGGCGGTGTACAGTAAGGGAGATCAATCTGTTAAAAAGAGAGATAAATCATAGGACAAGCCTAGCAATGTGGAGATTGGGTGTTGAAGAAGGGTAAGCAGTAAGTAGAGATGATAAAATGTGACGACTCAACTAACTCGATTCGAAAACGATATGAAATTAGTGGATTTGGGTTAAGGTGTTCAACCCATATAAGTAAGCGGGTTGTTCTGACATGACCCTTTTATTAAACGGGTTGGGTTAGAGTTGAATATATCAAAATTATAAAAAAAAGAGTTGAACATATCAACCCGAACCCGACACGACAACTTGTTTAAGTAATATTTTACTATCAATATTATTTGTTGGGCTTGAAATATTTTGAATATTTATCATAAATATGTAAGATTTATTCTTTGATTGTCCATTTTGGTTTATTTATAGGTAAGATATTAGTATATAAGACGTGGATTAAGAAATAGATGACGTACATTTATCTAGATAAATGGGCCGGATAATCTATTTAATGAACGGGTCAGATTAGGGTCAACTGTTATTGACCCGTTTAATAAACGATTTGAGTTACGGTTTAGGGTGTTTAACTCGTTTACCGATGGACCCAACACGAATTTAAACGACACCACCCGTTTACCGGCCATTTCTAAGAGTAAGGTTAGTGGAAATTGAGCAGGAAAGAGTACATGAGGTTTATGGAACAGCTTAGCAATGTAATGGTCTAACGGAAAAAAAAATTATTTACCTAGTGGATCATCTAGCTATTAGAAATTTACATTAATACATACTCGCTCGACTTTTTTTTACCTGCTATCATTTTATTTTGTCAAATTAAACTATTAACTTTTAACCGATTATTTTGATTTTTTTATAAGCAAAAATTTAGTTATCTATGATCTTGTTAGACTCATCTAGATGTATAGATTTCTAACATCAAAATTTTGTATTTTCTACTTCAAAGGAATAAGAGATATGTAGGATTAAAAAAACGTCTTCAAAACCCGGTAAAACAATGCAGCAAGTAAAAAAGCAGAAGGAGTATACCACCTTATCTGTTTATTTTTAATCTAAAACGTCTTACTTTCAAATTTGCCAATTCAATCATTATTGTTTTTAATCGAAAACAAATAAAAAATTTTAAAAGTTACTATTTTGAAATCTTATGTTGAGATGAATCTAATAAGATATCATATAACTATATTTTTCTGTAGGTATAAATCATAAACGGTACTAAAAGGTGTAATATGTGAATAGTGATTAAGTATAAAGTTTGTAGATCAATTAGAAACCGAGGTAGTAACTACATGGACAAAAGTATTTTTTAACTCTCTTTATCTTAATTCAAGACACAATTTTTGTTAGTATTTGGGTTGCCATTAAATCAAAATATGTGAATAGTGATAAAGTTTCATATATATTAGAGTTTTGGATGATGAAAAAATTAGAGTTTGATTTTAAAAAAACCTTAGAATAATATATAGAGCTCCAACTAAGCATGTCGTGTCATTCTTTTTTATTTTATTTTTCTAAAAATAGCATTCAACAGAGATATAAATACTTATAAGGTGTTTTAAAGAAGTATAGATTATAGTATCATTTCAAATAAATAACTTAAATTATTAAACTATGTAAATTGTCAAACTCAAAATAGCATAAAAAGTTAACAAAAATGTTGAACACAATTATATAATAAATGAGCCACCATAAATGATGACAATTGTCTACATATATTAACGAATTCATACTAAGAAAGTAAATATGAAAATTACATTAGTTAGATATTTTATCAATTAATACACAATTAAGTACTCCGTATTACATTTAAACTATAAAATTCAATCAATTAACAAAGTGAAATAGTTTCATTAACAAATATTATATAAATAAAAACATGACATATTATGTAAATGCAGATATGACAAACCTTTTGCTAAACAAACATTCAAATAAAAAATGACATAAAATCTAATTTCTGACTTGAAATCAAAGTAAAAAAAAGACTTGGTGAGAGACTTAAGGGACATAGACTAAACCAATCAAATTTTACAACTAAAAAAGTTATACGTTGTATGTCTAATGTTCAAATTTTTACTCTTATGTAAAAAAAAAAAATCGAGTTTCTGTGTAGAATAAAATCAAAGATGCGGGCAAAAAATGCTAATGTGAAATAATCAAACATCATCAACAAAAAGACGCGAAACTTATATGAAGTTCAAAATAGGACCAATTCTAATAATCCAAATTTTCAAGCAGATCAAATTCCACCAAAATGTCAAATATGATCAACAAATCACATAAAACTGCCAGAGAAACTACACCATCCTATATACTAAAAAAAGCAAATGCAATAACCGAAAATCTAACAACAGCAACGTGTTCTTTTTTAACTACTATTTTTATTACATCGTGAAAATTTGCAATAAAACGAAATTACAACCTAATTAAAGATATGAAAAATTCTCATTAATGGATCTCTATCCCATCTTATAAAGCTCCATAGGGGGTTTTGCCAAGGCGACCCCCTTTTACCTTTCCTCTTTGACATTGTGGTTGAAGTTCTTCATCTGATTATCGAAAGTGCAACTTTATTAGAATTATGGGAGGGAACTGAAATGTGTCCTAGGGGTCAAAAAATTTCTCACCTGGAATCACTAATGATACATTAGTGTTCTACCCTCCGAATCTAGAATACTTACTCAACATAAAAAAAATCACTAATATTGTTTCATCTTGTAACAGGTCTTTGCGCTTGAATGTCTCAGATCCATTGCTCAATACTACAACAACCTCTCTCCTTTGCAAGAAGGGGAGGCCCCTTTCACATATTTGGGGCTCCCCATTGGTGGTTCACTCTCTCGTATTGCATCTTGAGAACCTATCCTCTCAAAATTGGAGAAGAAACTATCAACAAGGAGGAAAAAATTACTGTCAATCGGGGGAACATTAACTTTGATTAAATCATCTCTATCGAGCCTCCCTCTGTACTTCATGTCACTCTTTCCAATACCAAAAATAGATAGGATAAACAAGATTCAAAGGGCTTTCTCATGGAGCGGCAATGGTGAGAAAATTCCTTCCTTTGGTGGCATGGAATGCAATTGAACTGCCCAAAGGATTGGCAGTTGGTAATCTGGTTCACAGAAACTTGGCTCTCCTATTTAAATGGCTTTAGAGGTACTTTTCCGAACCTAATTCCATATGGAGGAATGTTATACAGTGTAAATACAACTACACTTCTCACTTCACCCCATCTGAATCGCAAGTCCCAAAATTTGGAGGCCCATGGAAAAATCTTTGCACTGCTGTTTTAAACAACCTAACAACAAAACCTTTGGCCCATTCTGGAATTCGCAACAAGGTGGGTAATGGAGCAGTTTCAAATTTAGGTCCGACATTTGGCTTGGTAACTCTCCCCTCAAAAACCTTTTTCCTAGATTATATTCTCTTATCCTCTCACCAACAGGCATCCATCTCCTCCCTAGGGTTCTAGAAAGGTTCTTTTTGGCAATGGAGTTTATCTTGGTATCGAACCCTCCAAGTTCACGATCTCATTGAGCTTGAATCACTCCAAAAGATGTTGCAAGATGTTTACATCGTCTCACATGATCCCCCAGACGAATGTATTTGGTCTCTTAACAAAGATGGGATCTTCTCCGTCAAATTATTATCCTTTGAGCTTGCTAAATCATCGAACCTCATGCAATATGTCATGACAAAAAATCTCTGGCGTGGCCCTTTTCCTCCACATATTGAGGTTTTTTTTTCATGCCTATCTAGGAAAAATTAATACAAGAGCAAAACTGGAAAAAGTTTAAAATCATTCCTGCTTTCGAAAATGGTTATCCTCTTTGTGCGAATTGTGGAGAATATGTTGATCATCTCCTCCTACACTGTAATTTTTCATGGAAAATATAGTGTTGATGGCTTCATATATGGGATTTCACTTGGGTTTCTCCTTCATCTCTCCATGAAGTTCTGAATCAATGGGCGATTTCAGGGCTCGATCCATTTTTTAAGAAGGTATGGTGGGCTAGCTAGCTTTTACATAATCATATGGTCGATATGAAAAGAGAGAAATGAAAGAATTTTTAAAGACTCTCTTTGCTCTTTGAATCAAATCTTTGATTTAATCCTTATTAGAATGGGATGATGGATCAAATAATGGGGAGATCACCTTCCCTACTCGTGTGATGATATTCTTCGAAACCCAAAAGACTTGCGAAATCACAAGTCGTGATCCTTGAAATCCAAAGGGCAATATGTCCTCAATCTTGGATTGCACCTTTAGATGGTCACCTTAAATGGAACGTCGACGCTTCATTTAATCCTCTCTCAAACTATTCAGCAATTGGTGGGGTTCTTCAAATTGCAAAGGTGAGTTCATATGTATTTTCTCCTCCTCGATTCCTAAAATGGAGATAAATCATGCTGAAGTTCATGCAATTTTCCGTGCAATCCAAATCTTACTTCAAGGTGCTCGCTTTTCTCAATCGACTTTCATTCTTGAATTGGACTCTTTGAACGTTGTGAGCTGGTGTAACAAAGCTGGTTGTGGACCATGTAACCTTGCCTTCCAAATGAATTTTATAAGAAATGCTGTAAAGAAGACGCTCCCTTTCACCATCATCCACCAAGGTCAAAGCTCAAATTAGGTGGCTGATGCCCTCGCTAAGCAAGGACTTCACAGGAGATCAGGATTTCTAGCTTGGATCTAGTAATCTATCTTATGGTGTTCTTAGTCACTTTGATTTCTTCATTGTCGGTGTATTAATCCTCTTAGGACTTGTGTATCCTAATGCTACTCTAAAGTAACCATTAGGTCTTCTTGGCCTTAGCTTATTAATAAAATTACAAATTATCAAATAAAGAAAACTCTATGATTCTTCCATCACTCTTCCTCAAATCTTGTCAAATCTCTCTTAATTGTCAAAATTCTTCTAACTAAATCTACAATTATAAGAGGGTATTGATATATTGACTTTGTAATTCAATCAATGAAAAAAATTCAAAGATTACACGGACATATCGAGGAGGAATTGAGAGGAAGAAAAGGAGAGCAACAAAATTTTGGACGAAAAGTGTTAAGTAGTGCTGAAATTTTAAAAGTTAGTAAAGTTAAGGTGGTAAATATTATAAAAAGAATGATTATCTATACAAATAGGGTAAAATAACACAACCTTTGGCTCAAGTGCAAGGAACAACACAACCTTAAGCAGGTGCAAAGCGTAGCACCAACTTAAGTACGTGGTGCAAAAAAATAGCATAAATGGCACCGAACCACGAAGATTCCACTAGAGCTAGGGAATCTCCATTTAAGGTTATGTTGTTCCTTGCACTCGAGTCAAAGGTTGTACTGTTCTAGCCAACTTCCAACTTAAATCTCAAAAAAAAATTGGTCTCCTCTTTACTCTTCTTCGCTGTTGTGCTACTTCCTCATTTTGCGATTTTCTTCCCTGTTCGACACACCACAGATCTTCAGGTCATCGACAAATTGCATCAGCGCCAATATTGAAATCAAGTCACTGGATTTACTTCTAGCATCATCAATAATTTGACGTGTAATAATTGTGGAGGCTGATTTCAGTTTCTCCTAGCTTAATATTCACTGTTGATTCACCAAAGACCATTCCATGTGCTGTTTGTAAAAGGGTTGGTTTGATAAGCGCCTGCTTCGAGGTTGCACCATGGTCGCTCAAACTTTCTAGACCTCTTCTGTTTTGTGGTGAATTAGTACAGAGCGCTTGCTCTTGTGGGCTGGGAGTAATGCGAGGCTATGATGGAGATGGTGTTTAGTGTGGTGGTGCTGCAGTATTTGGGAGGCAGAGGATAAATTGCTGGAGTGGAGGTGGTGTTTGGTGTGGTGAAGGAAGATGATGGTGTTGAGGGCGGTGGTGGCTTTGTAGTGTTGTGGGCTAGGGAACAGGGTGGTGGTGATGTAGTGTGGTGTAGGGTAAATTTAGTGTGGTGGAGGTTAAGGAATAATGGTGTGTTTATTAAAATAAGGGTTGTGCTGTTCCTTGCACTTGAGCCAAAGGTTGTATTGTTCCTTGCCAATTAACCCTTAAGATAATGGAGATTCCTTAGCTCCGGTGGAATCTCCGTGCTCCGGTTCCATTGATGCTATTTTCTACACCACGTATTTAAGTTGGTGCTATGCTTTGCACCCGTTTAAGGTTGTGCTGTTCCTTGCACTTGATCCCAAGGTTGTGCTGTTCTAGCCAATTAACCCATACAAATATATTAAAAGGCGTGCATGACAATGTATATACGTCATATGGCACCTCTATTAGTCCACTAGAATTATCCAATGTGTACATAGTCATATCAATTAACAAAAGTAAAATTAGCTTGCAACAAGATTTGAACCCGCCGTGACCTCTTGCTATTATACATGACACAATTACCATCTCAACCAAATTTTAATCATGCTATAAGTGTCCACATTATTATATTTGTACTTAAATATTGCATTTTCCTTAATATATTTTAATGGGAATAAAAAAATGCATATCAAATTCGGAAACGCATTACCAACTCGCGGCAACGCCCGAGCCCACATACTTGTTATTCTCAAAATAGGTGTAACATAAGGTGATTATTCAAAAAAAAAATCATGAATTTTATTATAGAATCAGATTCTCTCCAATGTAACCATTGTAGCTTTTAGATTAGTTTAGCTAATATTACTTGAGTTTAATAAGTTACCAATAATTCATGATAGTAGAATTGGCATCGCCAAAAAGTTGTCTAAACCGCCTTATGAAATTGTGGCAAAAGTTATTGTCAGCATCATTTGTCAATGGAAACATGTAAACGTAGCGCTGCATCGTGCATCTTGCTTTCAGACCAACTAGGGTTTGCTAGATAGAAGTCATCGTCCACACTATTCAAGTTTGCTGGATAGGTGTGGCAATAGTTGTCCGCATCAATTTATCAATGAAAACACGTAAATATGGCCCTCATCGCACATCTTGCTTTGAAACCAACTAGGGTTTTACTAAATAGAAAGCATCGTCCACTCTCCACACAATTCAAGTTTGGTGGACAGGTGCAGAGGATTGGAGAGGATCAATAAAGAGACTAACATGCTGTCATTAATGTTTTACCGGCATAAATATGGTGTAGTACTCTTTGTATTTCTTAATATAGTGGTTGCAATTTATTTTGGGTGTTCCAAAATGTTATTTTTGTTTCTACTTTTTAAGGATTTTTTTGATTTGAACCATCATTTAAATCGAGTTTTTCAAAATAACCACCTTATATGTTCATTTTTTTTAATTAATTACCTTATATGATCTAAATCCTTTTAAATACCTACCAATTGACATATTCCGTCAAGGAAATCATCCTTAAAAAGGGTTTAAGAACAGTTTATCATCACCTCCACTTTTAGGGCCTGTTCTCCCCAGCTTAATTATTTTCAGTTCAGTTCAGCTCAACTCAATTCAGCTCAGTTCAATTCAGTTCAGCTCAGTTCAACTCCATTTTTTCATAATCATTTTGTTAAATATTATTAGTATGTTGGTCTAATTTATTTTACTAATTACTCTTATTATTATTATTATTTATTTTTATATCATTAATTTTAAGTATTATTATTATTATTATTATTATTATTATTATTATTATTATTATTATTATTATTATTATTTCTAGACATTATTTTGTTTATTATAGCTTTACTCATTATTATTAGGAGGAACATGATTTAGGTCAAAAGCACAAATAAACCCACGTTTTATAGCCCATAAACTAATCAAATCGCTTCAAAATGGTTTAAGATGCAATTTTGAGAGGTTCGACCCAATCATTAATTTTATTACTAAATATTATTATATTATTAAATCTAATTATTAAAATAGTAATATTAATTTACTTCTTAGATATTATTGTTATTATATAATCATCATCAAGTATTAATATACTAATACAAATAATATAAAATAATGATTATTAATTATCATTATTACCATTAATTATTATTAATATTAATTTATGATTGTTAATATTATTTATTTATAACTATAATTTAAAAATATCCAAAACACTATTATTATTATTCATTATTATTACTTATCATTATAATTATTATTTAATACTCATATTATTATTGTTTAAATATTATTTATATATTTATTACATTTAATTTAATTCAATTTAGTTTAATTCAATTCAAATTAATTCAATTCAGTTCAATTCAGTTCAGTTAAGTTTAGCTCAGCTCAGTTCAGTTCTGTTAAGTTCAACTGTTTTTGCCGAAGAGAACATCCCCTTATTCACTATAATGTATATAAGGTTTAAACCCTAATTTAAGACCAATTTCTTGGACGAAATCTGTCAATTGATATGTATTTGAAGAGATTTAGGTCATATAAGGTGGTTATTTAAAAAAAATGAATATATAAGGTGGTTATCTTGAAAATTGCGATTTTAAAATTTGGTAAAAATAAAAATAAAACCATTTTTTAAATTCCACAATTCTCCTTAATTTGCCTAAAGGACCATGCAACCATCATTTATTTACTCATTAAAAATAGTTTTTTTTTTCTTTGTTTATTGAACCTAAGAGTTGAATAAGTCATATATTTAATGCTCTTTCCCATTATTCACTATTGTCTCTCCTAAAATCAACTTTTTTTCCACAACATAAGTTGATTATTATTCATGTTCAACTTACCTTAATTCTCATAAAAATGAGAAATAAACACTATATTATGAGATGGGGGAGTATAAATTAGTAAAACACTATCTTTCTATGAGGCGCGGATATTTTCTTTCGGTAAACGAATATTACACCTTCAATTACAACCAACTCGTCAAGGCACCAATGGCTTCAAAAAGTGATATCATTAATGTTTTATGGGCATCTACTTGGTGTAGTACTCTCTTGCTACCAGGTACAGATATTTTCTTTTCGTAAATAAAGACATATATTGAGAACCATAAGCTTCAATTACAACCAACTCGTCAAGGTAGCAGTGTCTTCCGGAAAAAAAAATTGAACTTACCTTGACGAACTTTGGAAAAGCTTCCGCATAAACATTTGGCTAATCAAGCGTGGAATGTGCAAAAACAGTTGGGAATAGCTTTTTTGTTCAAAAAGTACCGTATAAAATATGGCTCATTTTAATGAAAAAATACTTTATATAAAAGGAATTTTTTTTGTCAAAAACCACCTTATATAATATTTTTTTTTTGCTATAATAATTTTAGCGAAAACAAACCCTAAACAAAAAATTTGTTGCGATAACACACCTTATGCTCTTGTTCCGATCATGGATCCAAGATTCCGACATTGACCATTTGCCGGATTTGGGGAGTTGACTAAACTCTCCGGCATTGACTAGGTCATGTGTCTTGTACGTGATCATTATGCCCTCCCAACAGTGGCGGACCCAGGAATTTTAATTTAGGGATACGGACGTAAAACAAACGCTAATAGTAGGGAAAAAAGTGCATAAATTGTTTAATACTAAGTGTTAACATAGCCAAAATATGTATATTTATACAATCCAAAATAAAAATAATCATATAGTTTAGATTATATTTGCATCCTACGAGTCCTCAGGGTTTATGGTTTAACCGTTTAAGGTTTAGGTTTTGTGTTTAAGAACGTCTTTTAATATATTTATATAGATATAGATATAACCAACATATTTAAGTATAAAAGTGTAAAACAATCAATTAATTAAGCAAAATAATCATTAAAAATGAAAAACAAAATTTAAAACAATAAAACAAGAAACTTATAACTTATTGTACAACAGTGAATCAGAAAGAGAAAGTAGCATCTTCCATGCAAAGCTGAAAACAAATGCAGAAGCAGAGGAGAGAGAAAGAACAAAGATTTCATGAAATTACTTGAGATTTCCACCATCTACAACAAATTGAGGTTCAAACTTTAAACTTTTGAAGAATTTTGGTAATGGAAGTTGTCTTGCAATTAGTTGTGTTTTCCCCAAAACAGAGGTGGTTTGGAGAGAGAAATTTGTGATGGACTCAGATGGAATAACGGTGGGTGAAGATAGTAGAGATAAGGTTTGCATTGAGATCCACTTTCAACAACATATCAAGCAGATTCAAGACAAGCAACAGACATGCATCCGAACACACACAAGGTGAAAATAGAACTGGATGAAATTAAAAGGTCGGGAGAAAACATATAAAATATAAACCCTCTTCACTACTGAATGAAATGTTTGGAATATATGTTCTATCCTTCTCATCCAATGATAGAAGAAAAAAAAAACACAAATTTTAGGTGAGATTGAAGAGAAAGAAAATTGGAAGTGGTTGTTCTTTCATGAATTCATCTAATACCTCTATTATACTCTACTGGAGCAACAAATCTCCATCAGTACCACCATGGTTTGACACTTTCACTCGCTTTCTCTTACCTTGCTGCTAACCTCCTGATTTTTTTTTATCAAAGCTTTTCTTAAAAATGGGGATACACTTGTACCCCCATGTCCCATTCTCGGTCCGCCTCTGCCTCCCAATATCCCTAATTTGAACCAGTTTACTAATTTTTCCCCAATTCCCCCTAAATTTGCCCAATTATATTTCTTTTTCCGCTTCACCTCCATAACTCCCTATATCCCATTCTCACTCTTCTCTTCTTCTCCCTTTTCTCCTTCTCATCTCCAGTTTGGTATGCATTGCTATAGCTGTGATCAACGAGAACCACAATCACCCTTTGTGATGGTTGTACTAGTGGCAATATCAGGGTTCATGCTAAAATGGGAAGAAAGAGCCATTATCATTTGTACTGCTTGTATAAATCACTGATTCTCTAACTATCATGATCTTGTATTAGATGCGTGAACATGGGTCTTGGGGCTCCCAAGACTTCAGGATTTGCATATGGTTTCTGCAAACCATATCCCATAGGTTGTTCATGTCCCTGTAAAGAAAGGAAAATGGAGATCATTCAAGGAGGAGTAGAGGGAGAAGATAGAATGGGGGGTTTGTGGGGGAAATTTGGGAAAAATCTGAGAATGAGGGTCAAAACTAAGGATTTGGGATTGGTTAAATGATCACGAGTAAGTTACGTGACTAAGTCAATGCTGGAGATTTTGATGAACTCCCAAAATCCGGCAAAAGGTATCATTTGACAACAAAAAAGACTTTTATAAAGTGTTATTTCAGTAGGAACAATACAAGAGGGGGGGTGAATTGTATGTGTGAAAAATAAACGTAACTTTTTGGGAAATTATAAGACAATGAAAAGAACAAGAGAAAGACACAAGAGATTTTACAAGGAAAAACTTCTTGGGCCCAACAAGAAGAAACAACCTTGACCACTAGGGATTTTAAACTCAACTCTTTCACTATAATAGGCCAAAACACCTTTGTTACAAACCTATTATCTCTCGAGCAACTCCTTGAGTTCTTCTACAAACTCAAGTCCTAACAACAGTTCTCTCTAATTATTGTTCATCTCGAACATCACTCGAAGTTCCTTTCTCTTTATTTGCTTCACTCAAAGCCTCATACTTTACAGGATTCACTCAAAACCTTTCCCCAAACTCAAACAATAAGAGTTCTTCTCAACTCTTTTCTCAACTCGAAAAATAGTAGAATGATAGAAAGTACTAATGAAACAATGAACTCATATGGTGATGAAACTTGGAACTTGGAACTTTGAACTTTAGTGGTACTGACTCAATAAAAGTGATACTCAAATTAATACCTTTGCAGTTTAATTATCACTTTGTCAGACACACATTGAAATCAGTTAAGTGCTTGTCTTAAATAGCAGTAAGTTTAAAGAACATGGTTTAGATCATGTGTTAGTGGGTAAAATATTTTCCCATGATGTCCCTTAACCAGAGGAACACGTTCCTTTTGACACCCATGATCTCCATGATCTACGTTAAACGTGTGTTATGGAAATTATACTACTTCCTTAATTATAGCAATCATTTATGCAGTAAACCAAAAATCTGATTTAATGAATAAAACCAAAATTAAATCCTTTTATCAAAATAATACTCCCTCCGTCCCATAATATAAGTCCTGTTTCCTTATAAGGTGTCCCAATATATAAGTCTTATTTCTATTTTTAATCAATAATTATGCCCAAAATACCTTCATGAAAATAGTTTAATTCCCAAAATGTCATCATAATTTCAGCTTCCAATGCACCATTATTAATGACAAAATGGAATCTTCTACCTCATTGAACTCCTCTACACATTAAACCATGCAACATTAAATGACAGTTTTTATTTTTTGTTAAAAAAGAAACAATGTAAGTATTTCTCAATAAAAATAATAAAACAAGATTCTATTTAACCTTAATTCACGCGTAAAAACGAAATCAGGACTTATATTATGGGACGGAGGGAGTATCTTTTAAAATATTTTATCTAAAAACCGAAAAAGATTTTATTTTCAATAAAGATAAAATCTTTCCTTTAAAAATATTTTCCTTAAAATCAGATTTTTAACAAACACAAAACAATTTCCTATATTTTAGCCTTTAACAATACAACTGACACATTATAACTGTTGCACCATATAATACTTGTCTAGTTTCTTTAATTTCGTTAGTTCCTTTACAGAGTCAACTCATTAGTTCCTTAAAAAGGAACGGATAAACACTATCTTATAATTTTAGTCAGTTCATCGTTTTAGACACATGTTTCCTACACTAGTTCCACTAACATAGTTCCATAGGAACAGTTCCTTTATTCACAGGAACAACTCCATAGCTCCAATTCATTACCTTATGAAGATCTTTGTTTATTACGTAAGAAACCTAATTACACCCTTATGTAATAAAGCTCTTCTTCTCTTGGAGATCCAACATAAGAACTTCATTCTTCTTTTGCAGTGCCAACTCAAGAACTTCACTTATTATCTTTATAAAGCACCATTGTTAATTCATGAACCTCACACATAAAACTTGTAAACCTTGTTAGTTATTACTTTAGTTTTTCATCATCAAAACCATATTGGCTCAACAATTTCCCCCTTTTTTGGTGATGACAAACCAAGGCAAAGTAATATAAAAACTAACACAAATGAAACATCATATAACAATGCAAGATCATGTTAAGTAGAGAATGAACTAGAATAAGAACAATAAATAAGCTTTTTTGCCATTATCTTCCTCCTTTTGACATCATCAAAAAGCGTATTGTTTTTCAAGAATTTATGATCAATCTTCCAAACTTATAGTGACACTACATCACCATAAATATATAATTAATGGGCAACATGAGTTTAAAATTTTCAATTTGCTAAAACATCAATCTAGTAATATTAGCCATCCTCATACACATGTTAATCAATTAGTTAAAGAAGCTAAACCATACTAAACATTAACCACCACTTTACAAAAGTGCAATCCATAGAGTAGAAAACAAATAGACTGTCCAATAAAATTCAAAGAGAAGATCAAAGGCTCATTTCTATGAAGGAATGATTTGAATAGGCTAAGAAAAAAATATATCTATATGAATTGGTCATTTGTTCCTCCACCATTACCTTTCCTAAACTTGTAGTTTACTTTGATTTGTCTTTGAAAACACACGTCAGTTCCTTTTAAATAACATGCAGTTCCTTACTTCTTTTTCGGTATTTTGAATGGAAATTCGTTGTCTGTTTTCTTGATTTAAGTTTCAAGGAACTAATTAATTCCTTTTGTTTACTTCAGATTTGATACTAAAGGAACATACATGGGACTACTAGAACCCATAAAGTTTATGACAACTTTGAAGAAGTAGGAACTTGAATGACTTATGGAACGTTGAATCTCTTCTCTATCTACCTCTCACATATCTCTCATTTTATTCTCCTGTTTGCTCTCATATTTTTATTTCTTCTTTATCTCCCTCAATCTCTCCTTTTTCATCTCTATATCAACTTATTCTCCCTCAAAATTTTGTTTTTCTTTCCTTGGTTCCCCCCTCAAATGTTGCATCATCAACAATATTTAAAGTTATAGGGGAGGAGCACAAATTGAAGAATTTGGATATATGGTGAACTGAATAGAAAGAAATAGGTATGTAAATGTGATATGAAAATTTTGGAGGATTTTTGAGATCTTCAAAAATAAATGATGGAATAAGAGGTTTGGTAATGTAGATAATGATATTGCTCGTTTAGACACATAATTGGACATTCATACGTAATGCACTTGGTGTGGGTGGAATGTATAATAAATGAGTTCCTTGAATGAAAGGAACTACACTTTTTACTTCCTCTTCCTTTTGACTAACAATTATCAATATGGAAAATAAGGGTAATATTACAAAGAAATCAATGAGTCATCTATTAAATTTAACTCATGACTATGCGTAAAACATAGAAACAGTTGTGGTGACATATTTATATGGAAGACATTTCACAAAAACTCTACATATGCATGCTAGATGACTTTGCCATTTAGAGAAAAACAATACATCATAACTTACTTAACAAAATCATCTCTACAATTTTTGTATGCCTTTTCAGTGAGATAAATTTAAATACTTCAGTAGATAAACGCAAGGAACAACAGGTGCAATATATTGTTCCCCCTCACTAAGGCATTCATAACGTCTAGTTGTTAGAATTAGGAACCCATATTTTCTTGAGTTCCTCTCTTGAACACACATTAGACTTATTAATACTTAACTCAGTTTTAGACTTAAAGTCAGATTTGGCCATTAGACATAACTGAGCAGTTCCTTTGTCCCAAAATTCCTCTTCGGGTTTAGATTCTTGTTCCCAAGAGGGACACTCTTTAATATAGTGATCTAAGCTACCACATTTATAGCAACCATATTCAAATTTTGAATTAGAAGAATTTTTACCTTTGGTTTTGTTCGATTTAAAATTTTTGTACATCCTCTTGAACTTTCGAACAAGCTTCATAATTTTTTCTACATCAAAGTCTTCTTCTTCTTCTTTCTCTTTATCAACCTTTATTGGAAGTGCCCGATTTGTGGAACTTTCACCATATTGAGTTTCTAACTGGAGTTCATGGGTTAGCAATGAACCAGCTAGCTGTTCTAGATTGAACTTGGTGAATTCTTTGATTTCTTGGAGAGTAGTTAATTACTTTAGCTATCCATTTCTCCTTTGGCAAGCTCCTTAAAATTTTGCGAACCTGTTCCTCAGATGAAATATACTTTCCAAGAGACTCCAACTCGTTAACAATGTTAGAAAATCGATTAAGCATATCACGAATTGCCTCATATGGCTTCTTTCAAAGTGTTCATATTTATTCATTAGTAAATAAAATTTAGACCTTTTAACCTCACTAGTTCCTTCGTGGGTGACTACAAGTAAATCCCATATTTGTTTAGCGGTTTTGCACCCCATGACACGATTGTATTCATGAGGTCCAAAACAACAATATAATAGCTGAATAACTTTAGCATTAATTTCCAATTTCTTATAGTCAATTGAATCAAAATCACATATGCGTTTAGAAACTACCTCGTTCCTTTCATTCTTGGTTGTGACTTTGAAATCACAACCTCTATAACTCTCCATACTTGATAGTTTTGTGCCTTGATGAAGATCTCCATCCGATTCTTCCAGTATGTAAAGGATTTCCCGTTGAACATTGGAGGTCGTAATGTTGAGCGAGTAACCTTCTTCAAGTTTCTCGATAGAATTCATGTTCGTTCCTTGGATCTTTTTTTCAATAGGGTTTCCTACTTTTCGTCAGATCTAGCTCTGATACCAATTATTCTTTCAGTAGGAACAATACAAGAGGGGGGGGGGGTTGAATTGTATGTGTGAGAAATAAATGTAAGTATTTGCGGAATTTTTTGTTTGGTAAGCGAGTCAGATATATTGAAAGCACACAAACCCAATTACAACCAAACATAAGTCAAGCTAAGGGCAAACCAACTAGGTTGGACTGTCCTTGCAAAACTCAAAACATCTACTTACACACCTCACGGGAGAGGTCTCTTAGCCATGCACTATCTCTATGAGCTCCCTTTTTAGAATAACTACAATAGCATCTATCAATTACATTCAATTGGATTCTATGACTCACTACAAATTGTAGTGACTTTATTATTCCAAAGTGCTTCATTCCTAGTCCACCAAATCTGATACACCATTGCAGCCACACTGGTAGCATATACTTGCTTCCTAAATCTTGAATCTCTACTTCGAGCAATATCACCTAGTAAATGTGGTACACTTGTACTAGCATTGTTCCACCCAAGCCAGCCTTTAATTTTATGCAGCACACCAGCACTGTAACATCATCTGAAGAAGAGATGCTCCTGTGTTTCATCCTCAGAGTCACAAATAAGGCATCTAGGATGATCACAGATGCCTAGTCCAGATAATCTCCCAGCAGTTTGCATCCTGTTGTGCATAACCAACCAAAGAAAAAACCTATGCTTTGGAGTCACCAATCTGCACCAGACAAGTTTGTCCCTGCGCACTCTAGCATAAGTACTAACCAGTTGTTTATAAATATCTTGAATTGTATGTGTGAGAAGTAAACGTAACTTTTTGCGGAATTATAAAACAATGAAGGGAACAAGAGAAAGACACAAGAGATTTTACAAGGAAAAACTTCTTGGGCCGAACAAGAAGAAACAACCTTGACCACTAAGGATTTTAAACTCAACTCTTTCACTATAATAGGCCAAAACACCTTTGTTACAAACCTATTATCTCTCGAGCCACTCCTTCAGTTCTTCTAAAAACTCAAGTCCCAACAACAGTTCCCTCTAACTGTTGTTCCTCTCGAACTTCACTCGAAGTTCCTTTCTCTTTCTTTGCTTCACTTAAAGCCTCACACTTTCAAAGATTCACTTAAACCCTTTCCCCAAACTCAAACAATAAGAGTTCCTGTCAACTCTTTTCTCAACTCGAAAAATAGTAGAATGATATAAAGTACTAATGAAACAATGAACTCATATGGTAATGAAACTTGAAACTTGGAACTTTGAACTTGGGTGGTACTGACTCAATAAAAGTGATACTCAAATTAATACCTTTGTACATTAATTATCACTTTATCAGACACACATTGAACTCAGTTAAGTGCTTGACTTAAATAACAGTAAGTTTGAAGAACGTGGTTTAGATCATGTGTTAGTGGGTAAAAATATTTTCCCATGATGTTCCTTAACTAGAGGAACACGTTTCTTTTGACACCCATGATCTCCATGATCTACGTTAAACGTGTGTTATGGAAATTCTACTACTTCTTTAATTATAGCAACCACTTATGCAGTAAACCAAAAATCTGATTTAATTAAAAATTATTTTAATTAATAAAACTAAAATTAAATCCTTTTATCAAAATACTATCTTTTAAAATATTTTATCTAAAACCCGAAAAAGATTTTATTTTCAATAAAGATAAAATCTTTCCTTTAAAAATATTTTCCTTAAAATCAGATTTTTAACAAACACAAAACAGTTTCCTATATTTTAGCCTTTAACAATACAACTGACACATTATAACTGTTGCACCATATAATACTTGTCTAGTTTCTTTAATTTCGTTAGTTCCTTAACAGTGCCAGTTCATCAGTTTCTTACAAAGGAACTGATAAACACTATCTTATAATTTTAGTTAGTTCATCGATTTAGACACATGTTTCCTATACTAGTTCCACTAACATAGTTCCATAGGAACAATTCCTTTATTCACAAGAACAACTCCATAGTTCCAATTCATTACCTTATGAATATCTTTGTTTCTTACATAAGAAACCTAATTACACCCTTATGTAAAAAATTTTTTCTTCTCTTGGAGTTCCAACACAAGATCTTCATTCTTCTCTTGGAGTTCCAACTCAGGAACTTCACTGATTATCTTTAGAAAGCACCATTGTTAATTCATGAACCTTGCACACATAAAACTTGTAAACCTTGTTAGTTATTACTTTAGTTTGTCATCATCAAAACCATATTGGTTCAACATAAAGTATATATTGACAATATTTTTTTGTAAATGGTAATTTTTCATAACCAAAATATTATATAAGGTGCTTTATGATAAAATAAAAACCTATAAAGAAACGCTCACCTATACTTACTATGAAAGGAAAGCATTAACTTTTTTTTGTAAGTAAGAAGATTTGTATTACCACATTTTTTTGTAATTAAGAAGATTTGTATTACCAAAGTTATTGGAATTTCGTCCATCTATCTTTCAGAATTTCGAAGAAAATTTCGTAATTTAAGGTTAGTTTTCTCCCCATTTCTGTGTTTTGTTAGTGTAATTTCTCTCTACTTTCTCCCTCTACCATTTCTATGGCGTTTTCCCAGTTAATTGATGAAAATGCGAGTTACATTTTGAAGGAAACTGCGAAATTCATTGCGATCTATTTTTTTTCTCTAATGGTGTTCTTAGTTTTCTGGATTTTTGTTCAACCCAATTAATTATCCATTGCTGCAATTGTTTGCTTTCTCTTTCAAACTTTATGTATTGTTCTATATTTGGGTTCTCTATTGTTGCGAAATTGGTGATAAATAATAGTAACAAATCTGTGCTTTGTTTGTTCGAAATTCGTTTGTTGGTTTCAAATTTGTGCATTGTTTTTTTCGAAATTGCTTTGTTAGTTAATTGATTTGTTAGAATTTCATATAAATTGAATGAAATAGCAGTTACTATTCCACGTATATTGAACAAAATAATTGGTACTGTTTCATGTAACTGGGATGAAGTGGTTCATCCCGTTTCATATAAATTGGATGAAATGGTTGTTATTGTTTCATGTAAGTAGGATGAAGTGACCAACACCAATTTTATGGGGTAAAGGAGACTAGGAGAGGCACTTGTTTGTGTGCTCCAGTTTGACTGCAGTGGTGCAATGACGAGATAGATGTGGGTGATGCACTGAAAGAGGTGAACTTAAGGTTGGGGAGGGGGTGGGTGGGTGGGGGGGGGGGGGGGGTGGAATCATTGACATAATTGAAAGACCTGTTGACAACCACATAGATAATGCTTCTACTTTCATTCTACTAAATTACTAAATTACTAAATTACTAATTACACTCACAAAAAGTGAGTCAATCTGCAGAAATTTGATTAGATATAGAATAAAAGGAACAATGCAACACTTATATGTTTCCTCATAAAGGTGGATATATTTCCTCAAATTAGCTAAGTTTGAGTTGAAAAGGTTTGTTCACTTACACTTACAAAAATAATTGCATAACAATTTATCTGCAGTGTGCGGCTCAAATAAGGCAAAACGCCTCATCATTGAACAGGGGAAGTGAATGTGCTCTTAAACTTTAGTCTCTAATGTTTACAATTTGCACCTAGTGTAGACTTAGGCCTTGTTTGGTTGACAAAATAAATCATGGGAAGTGCAAATTCCTAGGAAGTAGAAGTATATATGAAGTTGTTTGGTTGGCAAAACCATGGGAATTTTGCACTTCCTAGGAAGTTCTACTTCCTCCAAAATGGAGGAAGTTATGGGAAGCTCTACTTCCTATTATCAACCAAACACAATTTTACACTTCCTAGGAATTTCAAATACATGGAAAAAATAACTTCCTAGGAAATATGACTTTCCATATACAACCAAACAAGGCCTTAACTATTATAATGTTTATAAAAGTAAAATAGCATTACATATATTATATACGAACTCAGTAACATTAATACTACACTACTACTTCAATGAATATATTTAATTCAAATTATTGTGCTACCTACTTATCTCAACTTATGTATGAGATGACAGATAAAACTGAAAAGAAGAATCGTTTAGACGGTAGGACAGTGACAGTTTCTGCTAGGGCTACTTGTGCGGCTAGGAGATCATCCCAGGATCCTGATTCGGGTGTTGGTGGTTCAAACGAGGAACATGTTACCGAACCAGATCAACCCAAAGAAGACAACAATAAACATAAATGGGTAAAACATCGTCGCACTTGTGATTGGAAGTTGACTGCACCAGCACCAGGAGTGCCACTTTCTACACATTTGCTTTGTGGTTATCAAGGTCATGTAGCTTGTTACATTTGGGAGAAAAATGTGAGTTCTTATATGTAGTAGATTTTTTGTTGTCACTATTTCATCAATTTTGCATCGGAAAAAGCAATATTTATTAATGAATTATCAATATGGTAGTTTTTTTAATTGATTTTTGTTCACTTTACCAGATTGAGCGTGGTGGTTTTTTTATACCAGTAAATTTCTCCACATCTACACATCATGTAAACTTAATCTATTTCTCCCGCTTCTTTCACAAGTGAGGGTAACTTTTGCATTTCCCAAATCCTGCCCTTCATCATATAATGATCGAGCGATGATTATCACCATATTATGCAACCTATCTACTTCAGTAACCCAATCACGCAATGCTTTTCGAGTGGAAAATATAGTTGTAGTGGTGAAAAATTCACTATAATCAGTTGTATTTTCATCAATCTCTTCTACATGAACATCATCTTGACAATTTATAAAAACAACAAAATAAAACTCTTATCATGAATTTGATAAACATCATCAATCATCAAACGTAAATTTTTTTGTTACACATCATCAATTATACATAATCAATCATCTAGTATAGAATCATCAATCACAAAGAAAAAAATATTTATACATCAATTTCCGAAATTTGATAAATTAAATATCATCAATTTACATCAATAATTTCATAAATAAATTTAACATCATCAACGATAAACACAAAAATTGTGCAAAATTTGTTATTTACTATATTACACAGTTTCATTCATGTTGCACGAAACAAATCCAGCTGTTTCATTCAGTTTCGACGAAACGAACATACCTATTTCGTACGATCCTCACGAAAAAGGAAGAGATTGTTTCATTCAATCAGTACGAAACTGATGCATCTGTTTCGTGCAATCTGCACGAAATAAAATAGGTTGTATCGTGCAATCTTAACGAAACATTTCAATCGGTTTCGTGTAGATTGCACGATATAGGGCAAATCGCTTCATACGTATCACACAAAATTTCTAATCCACGGAAAAAAAGAACTTATATCAGATTCAAATTCGTTTGGGTCAAAATTATGTTCCATTGAGATCAGATTAAAATTTGTGAATTAGGTTTTCTATAAATTTTTTTCTCTAACTGTTCGAAAGGAGGAACAAAGAATATTTTAAGAGAGAAGTGTTTTCTAGAAAGAATATGATAATGAGGGTTTTTTGGATTGCGTTAGTAAAGTGAGACTGCGTTTAGTAACCCCCCAAAAAAATTATTTAGTCTAAATACTTATAGTTAATGAATTATTTTAGGGTGTTTATTAGTTAATCAAACCAAATACCAAGGGAATTTTATGAATTTTCCAACATAGTTCAAGTGTAGATCCTCTATAGAACTTCACAACCATGAATTAAATCTTTTCCTTTAATTGCTTGATCAGTTAGAAGAACAATTCTTACTTCCGGAAAGGAGAAAGTCACATACTAAGGTTAAGTAGGAGGAGAGAACAAGTGGAGAAAGAGAGGGAGAGGCCACATGGCTAGGCTCATGCCTCTCCTCCCTTCTCCTACTTATATTCTTTCCTCCATTTACCCTAGCTATCGTATTCAGAACATTTTCTCCTAAGTTCATTCACTAATGTTATGTGTAACCCGATAGGCTTAAAATGTGAAAGTTGTGATGCAATACTAATTATTATATCAGAGATCATAATTGGTTTTTAGCTTAACATTATGATTACCAAAAATTATTTAAGTATTAGTTAATTGTTTGATTATTTAACTATTAAATACCGTTGAAGTAATAGCATGATTAGAAAAAACCCTAGAACCTAGGGATCCGCACTCTCTCTGAGAGATTTTTCTAGCCGTCTCCTTCTCTACAACGCCGCCTCTGTCAAATCGGGTATGCAAATCCTTAGAACACTGCTTGCAAATTCTTCTGTCTTGACAGGTGGCTTTCATGCATCTCTTTTCTAGATTTGTATGATTCCTATTAAATCGGTTTGCTTATTAAATTGGGTTTTCCAGTATCATTTCCTTCCATCTTACCTACTCCCTCTTATCTCCAAACATCACTCACTTAGTTCCAAAAGCGAATCTTAGAAACTTTTGTTTCCTCATTAAGTTTCCGCCCACAACAACAATGAATAACCAAAACCAAAATTCCAACAATCCTCTACCCCTCATAATTTAAGACATCCCCAACGAACTTTTACACAACGAATGGGAATCCTTATCCACCCCCCTCATCTAACTCACCAATCATCTCATATTCGTTGGTCCCATGCAATAGTGGGGATGTTTTTCGACCACTCTCCGCCAAATACAAGTTTTGTCGCGAATATAGTTAACAATCATTGGGATGTGCACGAACCAATCTGTATCTTTCGCATAGGAGCTAATTTTATATTTGGATGTCAAAACTTGTTAGATAGAGAAGCCCTCCTTACTCTAAACACAACTTTCATTGACGGTAAACCAATTACTTTTCGGCCAAGCTCTGAAAATCAAATACCTTCTACTGTTAATTTCAACATGTCTCGAGTTTGGGTTCGCATCCAGGACTTACCATGGGGCTATCTCAACACTGAATGGACCGTCGGGATCTTGAGTCATGTAGGATTGGTGGAGGCGATCGATGGGGATAATCTAGGGCTCCCTCACCAACCTTTCCTTCGCGCCAGCTTAGTTTTCAACATAACCAAACCGCTCATACCTGGTTGTTTCTTACCTTTGGAGGGCAATAGTGTTGTTTGGATTTATTTTCGATATGAAGGTGTATTTAAGTTTTGTAAGGAATGTGGGTGTATAGGGTATAACACTGGTAGATGTCCCCTCTCAGCATATGAAGCACAGCGCTTAATTTCGAACCATGTGCAATCCTTAGAAGAATCTAGGATGGTGGTTCTTAGATCAAATGAGGGGATCCCGCTTTACACAAACCTAATTAGAGGTCTCATAGACAGATTTATACATCGGAATCCTCGAGTCAACCTGCACCATATTAGACCTCAAATGGACCCCCTAGTCAGGATCCATATCTTTTCCCTCACCTATATATAGATGATCACCTTATGTCAGATTCCTCGTTTTCGGAGGAATTCCATGAAACATTTCCTGATTTCCAAAACTATAGAGATCCTAACACCTACCAATACTATTCGGATGACAACTCTCAAAACCACACCAACCCACCTTCGGACTTTTTAAATCAATCTCTCTATGGTTACAGCCACCACTGGCGGACTGTAAGTGCTTCTCCGGGGAGGCGGTTGGGTCTCTCTCCTGACACTCGTGCCTCTGTAGCGCCACAACCAAACTGCTACAATGAACCCAATACTAATCTCGATCTTAATCTGCCTCCTAGGCCCCTAAGCCCACCTGTAATTCCACAAGAAAGGGCTACTACCCCTGGCCCAATTGAGAATCAACCCCCATCGCATATCCCGCCAACAAACCAACAGACTTCCCAGTTTGCAATGTTACTACATCTCAGTATTTCAAATTGGGCTCAACGCTCATATCGTATTATAAATAACTTTTGTGTTCCTGTAGGCCCAGCCCATAGCCCAAGCCCGTCCCTTCCTCTACTAGTCATCCACGTCAGGGTATCGGGTCTTTAGCCAGTCTGGTGGCCCAGGGTTGGGCTGTGAATCCACTAGGTTGTAGATGAAGCTGGGCCAAGTAATTGGTTGGATCGAGATGTGAGTACGGCTCATTTGGATATGGATCCGGGTATAAATAATGAAGTTGAAACTAAAAGGCCCCATTTTGTTCCTCACTCCAATTCTAATCTTGGGCATTTATCATCTCTCATTACTAACAGGTTTCGCATATCCCCCCCATATTTGAAGATGTTTTCAATCCTCTTTTGCAGGACCCCACAGGTACAGGTGATGCACGAAATGATAGTCATGAGGACGATCTCTATTCTCCCACAACTCCATTACAAATAAATTTTTCTTCGTCCGAGTCTGAAGAAGCGGAGGACATTCGGGTGATAGATGCTCCTCAAAACCACCAAATAGTTTTGGGTCTGCCTTGCAACTCCTCTGTCTTTACTGGTAAAAGGCGACGAGATGGGGTTTTGCATCGAAGTCGATCAGCTGAGAGTTTTTTCATGTTTGCAGGTACTGCTTTGCAAGTTCGCCAGAAAAAAGGAAAAAGAGATATGAAGAGTGGGACGCGAAGGGTGGTTTCAATATAAGGCTCCCTCCTTCTCATAATAAATTTCGAGGAAAAGCTATTTCAGATGTTTCCATGGCTCGAGATATAGGTGTTGAAGTGAATGGTCTGGGGGACCCCTTTAGAGAGGAATAAACGCATAGCAATAGTATCTCCTTGGGATCCTAAAGCTGATTGGAGCCTCAAACGAAACAAAACTTCAAGTACAATGGCTCTAGATGAAGATATGCAGACACTATAGCAACTTCTGAACAAGTAAAGCCAGGTTCATAGGTCGAAGGTTCTGAGGTTTAGCTGGGAAAAGGGATGTGGTTGACCTTTCTCAACCACCATCGTCTCAATGAGTGTCTTATCATGGAATTGTCGAGGGCTGAATCATAGTGATAGTCCGACAATTTCTTACTTGTTATGGTTATTAACTCAGTTTAAGCCATCTTTTTTTGTTTTTGCAAGAAACTAAGTTTAGTGTTAGTGATGTACAGAGGTTGTTACTATCTACCAATCCGTCTAGTTTTTATGGAGTCGATGCTAACGAAACACGGGGGGGGGGGGGTTAGTTCTTTTGTGTTTGGGGCCTCATGTGGTAGAAGTTGTCGAAAGCTCGAGTAACTTTTTGTTCTGTAAAATACCTGAAATAAATGGTAACATCTGGCACTGCCTTTTTGTGTATGACTGTAACAACCCTGAATTTCCAATACCTCTAAAATCAACGTAATATAAATAAACTCGGAAATCCAAAGGTGCTACGCACTCTTTAACCCAACTGGAGCTAACTATCTTCAAGTCCCTGCACATTAAACACTGTAATATCAGCCAAAGGCTGAGCAAGATTTAATACTGTAATAAAACAAAACTATTCAATGTGCAGGTAAGATATATAAGAATATCTTACAAATTTATTTAAAAGGTGTCAGATTATATATATAAAATTAACTTTCTAATAACCATCTTTCTTTCTTTCTGAACTATTCTGTAAAACTTTCAAATATAATCTTTCATAATCTGTGAGTAGGAAGTAATAAAAATCCAATGAGCTAGCTAGGCTCACTAGACAAGGTAAACACCAAAGTCCCTAGTATGCATACCCCTAACTTGATAACGTACCAAGAAGGAAGACAAATGGCAAGTGTATTGATCAACATACACCCAACTACTAAAATATATGGTTGAGACACTGTTAACTCAACATACTTCCAAACTCGGAGAATACCGCTTACCGGCAACCCCACAATAAAACTCTATAAACCCTCGTAAGGGTGAGGAACTTCCTCCTTTCAAAATCTCAACTTGGTAACATTGAGGAACTTCCTCCTTTTAATATAAATCTTATGAATAATCTCATAAACTCTTTCAATATAAATATCGAGAACCATTTAAATCTCAATGTATAAACTTCATAAAACAATCTCATTGTAAAAATAAATTTCCAAACATTATAAATCAGTTTCTCAACTCATCTGTACAAGCACAGTAAGAAATCTTACCTTATCAGCAATAAAGTCAAACAAACTCAACCTCAAGTCAGAAGGATTCTTCTATAAATCCGGAATCTACAATATAATAACATATGTTGGATAAGTTACTCGTGGTATACTTAGAGTTTTCTCACAAACTATTTTATCATTGCATAATTAGGACTTACTAGATATCCTAACTCTAAAATAATACAGCATTTATAGTCATATCGTATAGGAAAGTGGTAACATTTGTGGGTAAAGCAAAAATCTAAACACGTACTATATATATGATAATAGTATATATGTAGTATACTAATATATAACTAATTGGTATTTAAGACCAAAGAATAATATGTCAATATTAGAACTTTGTAAAACTAATTTAGGTGATCACTGTTCACTACCCTATAACATATTACCGCCACCACCATAACACCAAAACAGCTAAACAGCAAGAACTTGCACAAGGCATAACTCCTAGTATACAACTCCAAATCACGCAATTCTTGAGCCTAAATTCATTAACTCTTCAAGCTCTACAACTTTCATGCAGGAAGCAAGATCTAAAAACGACAGAATCATTGAGAAATTTCCAAAACAGTAGCTGCGTGTAAAACAGAACATACAATGAAAACAAACTTTTATAACAGTAAACCATATTGAATCAAGCTAAGATTACTACTCTGTTTTGTAATGAAATCACAACCTACACCAATACACATCAAACCAACATAATGGAAATTTTATAATAATTTCGAAACTAACAACTAGCAAATCAAACCCCCAAATTATGTTAACTAAATCGAATTAACCATCAAACATGAACCTTTCATATAAATTTCACACACCATAAATTTTCCCCAATTCGATTTTGTCATGAACCCTAATTTAACAACATACCCAAATTCTAAAAAAAAAAATCAATCAAATATGAAATTGAAATTAAGATTATAACTTACTTGATTAAGGGAAGATAAAATTACACAATAAGAGACCCGAAAATCGCACTTTCGATCCGAAGTTCGTCCCAAAAACGTCCAAAGTAAAACCCAAATATTTCCTATCTTTTAAAACTAATGAACGAGAGAGGAAGAAGGTGGAGATGATGGATCAATTGATGTTTGATAATGGTTGAAGGAAGAATTAAAGAAGAAAGAAAGAAAGAAAAAAAAGGAAAAAGAATATGGAGTATAAGATGAGAAGACGTTCTGCGGGAAAAAAACTTGTGAAGAATGATGATGTTGCTGTAGGTTTTGGTATTTGTAATTTTTTTTTTTAACTCTCCAACTCTAATTAGATAGTAAACCTAGAAAATCTAGGAATTAGTTTTTTTTTAACCACTTCAAAGGTAAAGTCAAAGCCAGTAAAAAATATTTTTAATAAAAGAAATCTGAAATTATTTTCAGCAAAATTAATACAGATAATTATTAAACGGGTATAAAATACGGGGTGTTACAATCTACCCCCCCTTAAAATACGTTTCGCCCCGAAACTTAAAATATTCGCCTCGAAACTTAAAATATTACCCAAAGAACAAGCCTATACTCCTTTACATTAAGATAACACATTGACTCTATACTTTAGTTAACTATATACTTCAGTCAACTACTATCACTTGACCTATAAAACCTCAACTAGCATTTCACATATTAATAGATAAACTCAAATGACCAAACCCAGACTTACTAATATAGAAACCATCAATAATAATATGCACGAATTAGTATGAATTCTACCCTCCTTAAAAAGTGAGTTACGTCCTCGTAACTAAAAAGTTACATGGATGAAGAGATGGGGATACTTAAGACGCATTGCATCCTCAGCTTCCCAAGTAGACTCCTCCGAGTTGTGGTTTAACCACAACACCCTCACAATCTTTGTCTCACCTTTGCGAGTCTTATGAACTTTGTGATCGAGAATCTGAACTGGAAACTCCTCATAAGTCATGTTATCATCTAACTGGAGAGTCTCTGGTGTAGCACATGCGAAGGGTCACTAATGTATACCCGCAACTGAGAAATATGGAACACGTTATGCGCACGATCAACGCCTGGCGCAATGCCAATCTATAAGCCACCTCTCCTATTCTCTCCAGAATCTCATACGGACCAATGAACTTAGGGCTCAACTTGCCCTTCTTCCCAAATCTCATAACTCCTTTCATAGGAGAGACCCTAAGCAACACCTTCTCTCCCACCTGAAACTCCTCATGGCGACGATGCTTATCACCATAGCTCTTCTGTCTATCTGTGCGCCCTTCATTTTCTGCTGGATGAGCTTGACCTGCTCAACAGTCTCCTGAATCATCTCTGGACCAATCACAACCGACTCACCAATATCACTCCAACACAAAGGAGTACGACAACGCCTACCATACAAAGCTTCAAATGGTGCCATCTGAATGGTAGAATGATAACTGTTATTATATGAGAACTCAATCAAATCAAGCTTATCCTCCCAAGAGCCCTGAAACTCCAAGGCACAAGCTCTCAACATATCTTCCAATGTTTGAATAGTGCGCTCCGTCTGACCATCTGTAGCAGGATGAAAAGTTGTACTCATCTTCAACTTAGTCCCCAAAGCTTCTTGAAGCTTCTGCCAAAAGTTAGACAAGAATCTGCGATCTCTGTCCGAAACAATATCACTCGGAACACCATGAAGTCTAATCACGTGCTCTCTGTAAGCATAGCCAATCGTTCATGCTTCCAAGTATCTTTCATGGGAACGAAATGAGCAGACTTGGTAAGACGATCCACAATAACCCAAATCATATTATTCCCCTTTGGTGTCCTCGGAAGTCCACAAACGAAATCCATTGAGATCGAGTCCCATTTCCATGTAGGAACCTCTAAAGGCTGAATCATCCCCTGAGGCCTCTTGTGCTCACTCTTGACCTTCTGACAAGTCAAGCATCTCGAGACATACTTAGCAACATCCGTCTTCATATGGGCCACCAAAAAGTCTGCTTAAGATCCTTGTACATCTTATCCCCTCCAGGATGAACTGAATATTGGCTGAATGAGCTTCTTCTAAGATCTTTTCCTTCAACTCAGGAACATTAGGAACACACCATCTCCCCTTGAATCTCACGCTACCATCCTCAACCACTGTGAAATTGACAGGCTCATTAGCTTGCTTGTCCTTTAAGAATTGATCATGTGCTTGAGCTTTCTTGATCTTATCAAAGTGGACTGAATCATAAGAGAGTTAAGCTGAGCTCCCAATTGCACTATCTCCACATCAAGATTTGAAACTCCTCTCGAAGACGATTCCTGAACGCATGGTCTGCAAACAGTGAGAGGATTTCCTACTAAGTGCATCTGCAACAACATTAGCCTTACCCTCATGGTATTGAATCTCCATATCATAATCCTTGATCAGCTCTAACCATCTCCTCTGCCTCATGTTCAGCTCTCTCTGAGTGAAGATGTATTTCAGACTCTTGTGGTCGAAAATATCTTGATATGATGTGCCAAGCAGATAATGACGCCAATCTTAAGTGCAAAAACAACAGCTGAATTCTAGATCATGCGTCGGATAATTCAACTCATGGTTCTTCAGTTGCCTAGAAGCGTAAGCAACAACCTTTTTATCCTGCATAAGCACACAACCAAGACCATTCTTCGAAGCATCTGTGAACACTTCGTACTCAAGGTTCCATCAGGTAAGGTCAACACAGGAGCTGTGGTGAGACGCTCCTTCAAAATCTGGAATGCCTTCTCACAATCATCATCCCAACGATACCTAGTATCCTTCCTCATCAATGCAGTCAACGGCCGAGCTATTTTCGAGAAGTCCTTCACAAACCTCCTATAATAACCTGCCAAGCCAAGGAAACTGCGAATCTCAGTCACACTCTTTGGAGTAGGCCATTCTGAAACAGCTTGGATCTTTGATGGATCAACTGAGACACCCTCCCTAGAAATGATATGACCAAGAAAAGCAACTTTCTCCAGCCAGAATTCGCACTTGGAGAACTTAGCATACAACTTATTCTCCCTCAAACCTGCAGAACAGTGCGAAGATGCTCTTCATGCTCACTAGCATCCTTTGAATAAATCAGTATATCATCTATGAACACCACCACAAACTTATCCAGGTACGGCCTGAAGACTCGATTCATCAAGTCCATGAACACTGCTGGAGCATTAGTCAACCCAAAGGGCATAACAGTAAACTCATAGTGCCCATAGCGAGTTCTGAAAGCTGTCTTAGGAATATCATTCTCTGCAATACGAAGTTGATGGTATCCAGATCTCAGATCAATCTTCGAGAAAACTCCAGCTCCCACCAACTGATCAAACAAATCATCTATTCTTGGCAAGGGGTACTTGTTTTTCACGTAACATTGTTAGCTCTCTATAATCAATACACAAACGAAGACTCCCATCTTTCTTCTTCACAAACAAAACAGGTGCACCCCATGGGATACACTAGGCCGAATGTAGCCCTTATCAAGCAACTCTTCTAATTGAGCCTTAAGTTCTTTCATTTCAGCGAGCCATTCTATAAGGAGGCTTAGAAATAGGTCCAGTTCCAGGCATCAAGTCAACACTGAACTCAACATCACGTCTCGGAGGCATGCCAGGAATATCATCAGGAAAAACATCTACAAACTCATTAGCAATACGAACATCCTCAACACGTGGCTCTTCCTTACTAGTGTCGTGAACATGGCACAAGTACATAGGACAACCCTTCCTCAAATAGGATTTTAGAGTCAAAGCAGAAATGATTTTCAAAGAAGACCCTCTATAAAACTCATGGACTCCACTAGGACCAACTACAGACACCTTTTGTTTCTCACAATCTATCTTGGCTTTATGCCTACTAAGCCAATCCATCCCTAGAATTACATCAAAATCATGCAAAGGAAAAGCTATCAAATCAGCTACTAGGGTGGTACTACCACACATAATAGGGACATCTGGATACAAATTATTACAAGTTATGATCACACCAGAAGGAATAGAGATGTCTACATCACAAGTCCTAGAGTTCTCTAACCCTAACTTTTTCACAAGAGTTCAGACACAAAAGAATGAGAAGCACCAGAATCAAATAGCACATAAACGGACATCGAATGAATAGAAAAAGTACCAGTGACCACGTTGCCCTTGGTGTTTGCCTCAGTCTGGTTCATCACATGAACCTGCCAGTGTTCCTCCTCACATCACCTCTATGTCCCTGAGTAGCATTTGCAGTCCCTCCATTGCGATTAGGTGCAGCATTCCCTGGTGTAGAAAGAGCAGGCGACTGTTGTTACCATTCTGGGTCTCTTATCTGCTTGTGCCCCATTCCTCGAACTCATCTCAGGCCTGAAGTTCCTCGATCTAGGGTTATTAAAACATTCATAAGCACGGCGCCCTTTCCTCCCACAGTGATTACACTTCACCAAATTACCATCACAATCCTTGCCAGGGTGGTTCTCACTATAGCATTTGCAATAGAAAATCCGATCAGTCCTCTGAATTGACCTTGGGGCTGGCTACGGAAGGAGTGGAGTTCTGGTTGTCCTTTGAATACTGCTGACTGGAACCTCCCTTGTTATAGTTACCACCAGAATCACAGTTCCCAAAGTTTCGATTTTTATTGAAACCCCCTCTGCCTTTGTTGTAACCAGCGGAACCAGATGTATCACCCTTTTCTGCCACCGGAGTAGACCCTGCTGGAGTGGATTTCAACTTCTTTGCAGCTAGTCTCTTTTCCTCAATCCTCTCAGCATTACAAGCACGAGTGTACACCTCCTTCACTGTGGCATACTCACCAGCTCCCATCCTAGAATGAAGTTCAGGGTCTAACTTCTCCTCGAATTTCACACTCTCTCCTGCTCATCAGGAACTAACCCTTAGCGAAACGAGCCAACTCCTGTAATTTCACATAGAACTCATGAACGGTCATATCTCCCTGCACGAGATCATTAAACTCCGTCCTCTTCCTCATATGGGCTGGAAAGAACTCATCACGAATCGCCTTCTTGAACTCAGTCCAACCAAACTCTCTCTCTTCCATGAGCTCTTCTCCTTCCTCATCCACAGTCACCTTAGTAGTCAGATCAAACTTGTTATGAGTCCACCAAATATCAGCATCCTCAACCAGATAATAGGCAGCAGCATCAACCCTCATCTCATTCGGGACTTGGAGAGTGGTAAAAATTTTGTCAAATTCTCTAATCCAGTTCTCCATCTTGGTAGGGTCACCCTTACCATCAAAAGAAGAAGGTTTCTTCTGGTCAATTGCTTTAGAAATCACAGCGTTTTTGAACTAAAATTGCCAGCAACGGGTGTAACAGGAGTATTAAGGGCAGCATCATATGATTCGAACTTGAGTTTCTGGCACGCACGTGTCTACGCATCATCTCAAAAACACAATCGAAACAAAGATAAACTTGGAAATCCAAAGGTGCAACGCCGCGATAATTATTAATAATAACCGCAAGGCTAATGGTTCTAACAAAAACAATAACCAATAAGTTTTAACTAATTATTACAGACCAACTAAATAGAATGTAAATTAATTATTACAAACCAGAACATAAATCTTATAGTCAAATAAATAACAGCGGAAGTCTTTTTAAAGTCCTATTAAATCAAAAGGGATCCAACGCACTCTTTAACCCAACTGGAGCTAACTATGTTCAAGTCCCTGCACATTAAACACTGTAATATCAGCCAAAGGCTGAGCAAGATTTAATATTGTAATAAAACAAAACTATTCAATGTGCAGGTAAGATATATAAGAATATCTTACAAATTTATTTAAAAGGTGTACAGATTATATATATAAAATTAACTTTCTAATAACCATCTCTCTTTCTTTCTGAACTATTCTGTAAAACTTTCAAATATAATCTTTCATAGTCTAGGAAGTAATAAAAATCCAATGAGCTAGCTAGGCTCACTAGACAAGGTAAACACCAAAGTCCCTAGTATGCATACCCCTAACTTGATAACGTACCAAGAAGGAAGACAAATGGCAAGTGTATTGATCAACATACACCCAACTACTAAAATATATTGTTGAGACACTGTTAACTCAACATACTTCCAAACTCGGAGAATACCGCTTACCGGCAACCCCACAATAAAACTCTATAAACCCTCGTAAGGGTAAGGAACTTCCTCCTTTCAAAATCTCAACTTGGTAACATTGAGGAACTTCCTCCTTTTAATATAAATCTTATGAATAATCTCAAAACTCTTTCAATATAAATATCGAGAACCATTTAAATCTCAACGTATAAACTTCATAAAACAATCTCATTGTAAAAATAAATTTCCAAACATTATAAAACAGTTTCTCAAGTCATCTGTACAAGCACAGTAAGAAATCCTACCTTATCAGCAATAAAGTCAAACAAACTCAACCTCAAGTCAGACGGATTCTTCTATAAATCCGGAATCTACAATATAATAACATATGTAGTATAAGTTACTCGTGGTATACCTAGAGTTGTCTCACAAACTATTTTATCATTGCATAATTAGGACTTACTAGATATCCTAACTCTAAAATAATACAGCATTTATAGTCATATCGTATAGGAAAGTGGCAACATTTGTGGGTAAAGCAAAAATCTAAACACGTACTATATATATGATAATAGTATATGTGTAGTATACTAATATATAACTAATTGGTATTTAAGACCAAAGAATAATATGTCAGTATTAGAACTTTGTAAAACTAATTTAGATGATCACTATTCACTACCCTATAACATATTCCCGCCACCACCATAACACCAAAACAGCTAAACAGCAATGCTTGAGCCTAAATTTCTAGTATACAACTCCGAATCACGCAATGCTTGAGCCTAAATTTCTAGTATACAACTCCGAATCACGCAATGCTTGAGCCTAAATTCATTAACTCTTCAAGCTCTACAACTTTCATGAAGGAAGCAAGGTCTAAAAACGACGGAATCATTGAGAAATTTCCAAAACAGTAGCTGTGTGTAAAACAGAACATACAATGAAAACAAACTTTTAATAACAGTAAACCATATTGAATCAAGCTAAGATTACTACTCTGTTTTGTAATGAAATCACAACCTACACCAATACACATCAAACCAACATAATGGAAATTTCATAATAATTTCGAAACTAACAACTAGCAAATCAAACCCCCAAATTATGTTAACTAAATCGAATTAACCATCAAACATGAACCTTTCATATAAATTTCGCACACCATAAATTTTCGCCAATTCGATTTTGTCATGAACCCTAATTTAACAACATACCCAAATTCTAAAAAAAAATCAATCAAATACGAAATTGAAATTAAGATTATAACTTACTTGATTAAGGGAAGATAAAATTACACAATAAGAGACCCGAAAATCGCACTTTCGATCCGAAGTTCGTCCCAAAAACGTCCAAAGTAAAACCCAAATATTTGCTATCTTTTAAAACTAACGAACTAGAGATGAAGAAGGTGGAGATGATGGATCAATTGATGTTTGATAATGGTTGAAGGAAGAATTAAAGAAGAAAGAAAGAAAGAATGAAAAAAAAAAGGAAAAAGAATGTGGAGTATAAGATGAGAAGACGTTCTGCGGGAAAAATAACTTGTGAAGAATGATGATGTTGCTGTAGGTTTTTGTAACAGACTTGTTTTTAAAAGACTTTATTAAGATGCTAATTATATTCATTAAGTTAACTATGCATCTAATTTTAATATTTTAATTTGATTTGGAATATGATTTTAATTTGGGTGTTGTAGTATATTTTTTAATTAAATCTTATAGAGTATTATTATTATTATACATTTTGGGTTTTAGTTATCTAAAGATTTATTGAGTAGTATTTACCCAAAATAAGAAAAATCGAATTGTTGCGTTTTATCGATTTGGGTTGGTTCCTATTCCTTTGTTAGCCTTGTCGGTTTGGTGAGAAACAAAAACCACCCCTTAGTTTTTCCTTTATCCTTCTAGAGTCTTCTAAGCCCAACTCATCACTCTATCTCGTGAAAAATCAAACCCAAAAACCCCTTGAAGCCCCGGCGAAACCGACCCTCTTCTTTATTCGTTGCCTTCTCGTCGGCCTCCCTTACCCGCCGGTGAACCTGCACCAATCCTCATCGCTGCACCATCGCAACTCTCTCTCTCCTCTTCTCTAACTTTCGGCTGAGTCTAGCTCCCTGCCGCTGTCTTGCCGGCGCTGTTGTCATCCACCGCTGCTTGTGGCGGTGTTTTTGATGTTGTTGTTGCGCCGCGCCCTTCATAACAGTGTTGAACCACCACTCGCCGCCACTTCTCCCGGTCTTCTTCTTGTCGTCAGTTCTGTTCTGGTTTGTTGCTGCACTTCGAGCGTGTACTCGTCGTCATTGTTGCTGTATTGATTCGGTGATGTTGGGCGATTGGAATCACCACCGGCTGCCCTGTCGGTACAAACTCCTTTCTACCTCTCTTTTGAAATTGGGTTTTGTTCTAATTGTGGTTTGTAATGTCATTACTATGTTGATTATGAATTTTTTTAGTGGTTCGTTGATTATATGAATAGTTATATTGAACCATTGCCTCTGTTTAAATTAGAAATCAAATGGTGCAGTATTATATTTGTTATTGAAGTGGGGACGCTCCACTTGTAATAGTTAATTAATTTGAATAGAGTTAGCAATTGAGTTCCATACTCTCCGATGTAGTTCGGTGAGTGTGATGGTAATAGTTCGGGTTATCTCGACTAAAGTCTCTTTCGCTGTGCTTAATCTTCTGTAAGCTTGTCGGGAGAATTCGGGCTGTTACAAGTGGTATCAGAGCTTGAGTAGTTTTTAGACACGCTATGATCTTCATATCATAGTGTAAGGGTTGAAAATAGGTCTAGTGGATTGATTAAAGAATTCGGTATAAATGAATCAAGTCGTATGAGTGTTTGCGCTTATGCGTGTACTATATGGATGCATTTATATGCATATGTATTACTTGTGTATATTTTCTAACTGTAAAATTTTATCTTATTATGACTTGATTGTTTATGATATTATTTATTTCGAATGCGTATTTCGAGAAAACTTATACGATTTGATTAAGTAAATGAATTTCAAACGAGATCTCTGCAAATGAGATGATTGAAATCCAATGCCAACAAGTTTGCCCCTTTTGCTCTTTGCTCCTTGATATTCCGAGTCAAGTCGAAGTAGAGATTTTCTTTGCTCCTTGATTTCGCGTATCAAGTTGAAGTAGAGAATCAGAAGATGATGGTAGAATGGAGGCTAGACGCATAATGTCTTGCGAGCTTGAGATTTGGTTTTATGAGAATAGTTGTTTGCAAGTTTCGAGGACGAAACTTTTGATAAGGGTGGTAGTATGTAACAGACTTGTTTTTAAAAGACTTTATTAAGATGCTAATTATATTCATTAAGTTAACTATGCATCTAATTTTAATATTTTAATTTGATTTGGAATATGATTTTAATTTGGGTTTGTAGTATATTTTTTAATTAAATCTTATAGAGTATTATTATTATATACATTTTGGGTTTTAGTTATCTAAAGATTTATTGAGTAGTATTTACCCAAAATAAGAAAAATCGAATTGTTGCGTTTTATCGATTTGGGTTGGTTCCTATTCCTTTGTTAGCCTTGTCGGTTTGGTGAGAAACAAAAACCACCCCTTAGTTTTTCCTTTATCCTTCTAGAGTCTTCTAAGCCCAACTCATCACTCTATCTCGTGAAAAATCAAACCCAAAAACCCCTTGAAGCCCCGGCGAAACCGACCCCTCTTCTTTATTCGTTGCCTTCTCGTCGGCCTCCCTTACCCGCCGGTGAACCTGCACCAATCCTCATCGCTGCACCATCGCAACTCTCTCTCTCCTCTTCTCTAACTTTTCGGCTGAGTCTAGTCCTGCCGCTGTCTTGCCGGCGCTGTTGTCATCCACCGCTGCTTGTGGCGTGTTTTTGATGTTGTTGTTGCGCCGCGCCCTTCATAACAGTGTTGAACCACCACTCGCCGCCATTCTCCCGGTCTCTTCTTGTCGTCAGTTCTGTTCTGGTTTGTGCACTTCGAGCGTGTACTCGTCGTCATTGTTGCTGTATTGATTCGGTGATGTTGGGCGATTGGAATCACCACCGCGCTGCCCTGTCGGTACAAACTCCTTTCTACCTCTCTTTGAAATTGGTTTTGTTCTAATGTGGTTGTAATGTCATTACTATGTTGATTATGAATTTTTTAGTGGTTCGTTGATTATATGAATAGTTATATTGAACCATTGCTCTGTTTAAATTAGAAATCAAATGGTGCAGTATTATATTTGTTATTGAAGTGGGACGCTCCACTTAATAGTTAATTAATTTGAATAGAGTTAGCAATTGAGTTCCATACTCTCCGATGTAAGTTGATGAGTGTGATGGTAATAGTTCGGGTTATCTCGACTAAAGTCCTTTCGCTGTGCTTAATCTTCTGTAAGCTTGTCGGGAGATTCGGGCTGTTACAAGTGGTATCAGAGCTTGAGTAGTTTTTAGACACGCTATGATCTTCATATCATAGTGTAAGGGTTGAAAAATAGGTCTAATGGATTGATTAAAGAATCGGTATAAATGAATCAAGCGTATGAGTGTTTGCGCTTATGCGTGTACTATATGGATGCATTATATGCATATGTATTACTTGTGTATATTTGCTAACTGTAAAATTTTATCTTATTATGACTTGATTGTTTATGATATTATTTATTTCGAATGCGTATTTCGAGAAAACTTATACGATTTGATTAAGTAAATGAATTTCAAACGAGATCTCTGCAAATGAGATGATTGAAATCCAATGCAACAAGTTTGCCCCTTTTGCTCTTTGCTCCTTGATATTCCGAGTCAAGTCGAAGTAGAGATTTTCTTTGCTCCTTGATTTCGCGTATCAAGTTGAAGTAGAGAATCAGAAGATGATGGTAGAATGGAGGCTGGACGCATAATGTCTTGCGAGCTTGAAGATTTGGTTTTATGAGAATAGTTGTTTGCAAGTTTCGAGGACGAAACTTTTGATAAGGGTGGTAGTAATGAACAGACTTGTTTTTAAAAGACTTTATTAAGATGCTAAATATCATTAAGTTAACTATGCATCTAATTTTAATATTTTAATTTGATTTGGAATATGATTTTAATTTGGGTGTTGTAGTATATTTTTTAATTAAATCTTATAGAGTATTATTATTATTATACATTTTGGGTTTTAGTTATCTAAAGATTTATTGAGTAGTATTTACCCAAAATAAGAAAAATCGAATTGTTGCGTTTATCGATTTGGGTTGGTTCCTATTCCTTTGTTAGCCTTGTCGGTTTGGTGAGAAACAAAAACCACCCTTTAGTTTTTCCTTTATCCTTCTAGAGTCTTCTAAGCCCAACTCATCACTCTATCTCGTGAAAAATCAAACCCAAAAACCCCTTGAAGCCCCGCGAAACCGACCCCTTTCTTTATTCGTTGCCTTCTCGTCGGCCTCCTTACCCGCCGGTGAACCTGCACCAATCCTCATCGCTGCACCATCGAACTCTCTCTCTCCTCTTCTCTAACTTTCGGCTGAGTCTAGCTCCCTGCCGCTGTCTTGCCGGCTGTTGTCATCCACCGCTGCTTGTGGCGGTGTTTTTGATGTTGTTGTTGCGCCGCGCCCTTCATAACAGTGTTGAACCACCACTCGCCGCCACTTCTCCCGGTCTTCTTCTTGTCGTCAGTTCTGTTCTGGTTTGTTGCTGCACTTCGAGCGTGTACTCGTCGTCATTGTTGCTGTATTGATTCGGTGATGTTGGGCGATTGGAATCACCACCGCGCTGCCCTGTCGGTACAAACTCCTTTCTACCTCTCTTTTGAAATTGGGTTTTTGTTCTAATTGTGGTTTGTAATGTCATTACTATGTTGATTATGAATTTTTTTAGTGGTTCGTTGATTATATGAATAGTTATATTGAACCATTGCCTCTGTTTAAATTAGAAATCAAATGGTGCAGTATTATATTTGTTATTGAAGTGGGGACGCTCCACTTGTAATAGTTAATTAATTTGAATAGAGTTAGCAATTGAGTTCCATACTCTCTCCGATGTAGTTCGGTGAGTGTGATGGTAATAGTTCGGGTTATCTCGACTAAAGTCTCTTTCGCTGTGCTTAATCTTCTGTAAGCTTGTCGGGAGAATTCGGGCTGTTACAAGTGGTATCAGAGCTTGAGTAGTTTTTAGACACGCTATGATCTTCATATCATAGTGTAAGGGTTGAAAATAGGTCTAATGGATTGATTAAAGAATTCGGTATAAATGAATCAAGCCGTATGAGTGTTTTGCGCTTATGCGTGTACTATATGGATGCATTTATATGCATATGTATTACTTGTGTATATTTGCTAACTGTAAAATTTTATCTTATTATGACTTGATTGTTTATGATATTATTTATTTCGAATGCGTATTTCGAGAAAACTTATACGATTTGATTAAGTAAATGAATTTCAAACGAGATCTCTGCAAATGAGATGATTGAAATCCAATGCCAACAAGTTTGCCCCTTTTGCTCTTTGCTCCTTGATATTCCGAGTCAAGTCGAAGTAGAGATTTTCTTTGCTCCTTGATTTCGCGTATCAAGTTGAAGTAGAGAATCAGAAGATGATGGTAGAATGGAGGCTGGACGCATAATGTCTTGCGAGCTTGAGATTTGGTTTTATGAGAATAGTTGTTTGCAAGTTTCGAGGACGAAACTTTTGATAAGGGTGGTAGTATGTAACAGACTTGTTTTTAAAAGACTTTATTAAGATGCTAATTATATTCATTAAGTTAACTATGCATCTAATTTTAATATTTTAATTTGATTTGGAATATGATTTTAATTTGGGTGTTGTAGTATATTTTTTAATTAAATCTTATAGAGTATTATTATTATTATACATTTTGGGTTTTAGTTATCTAAAGATTTATTGAGTAGTATTTACCCAAAATAAGAAAAATCGAATTGTTGCGTTTTATCGATTTGGGTTGGTTCCTATTCCTTTGTTAGCCTTGTCGGTTTGGTGAGAAACAAAAACCACCCCTTAGTTTTTCCTTTATCCTTCTAGAGCTTCTAAGCCCAACTCATCACTCTATCTCGTGAAAAATCAAACCCAAAAACCCCTTGAAGCCCCGGCGAAACCGACCCCTCTTCTTTATTCGTTGCCTTCTCGTCGGCCTCCCTTACCCGCCGGTGAACCTGCACCAATCCTCATCGCTGCACCATCGCAACTCTCTCTCTCCTCTTCTCTAACTTTCGGCTGAGTCTAGCTCCCTGCCGCTGTCTTGCCGGCGCTGTTGTCATCCACCGCTGCTTGTGGCGGTGTTTTTGATGTTGTTGTTGCGCCGCGCCCTTCATAACAGTGTTGAACCACCACTCGCCGCCACTTCTCTCGGTCTTCTTCTTGTCGTCAGTTCTGTTCTGGTTTGTTGCTGCACTTCGAGCGTGTACTCGTCGTCATTGTTGCTGTATTGATTCGGTGATGTTGGGCGATTGGAATCACCACCGCGCTGCCTGTCGGTACAAACTCCTTTCTACCTCTCTTTTAAATTGGGTTTTGTTCTAATTGTGGTTTGTAATGTCATTACTATGTTGATTATGAATTTTTTTAGTGGTTCGTTGATTATATGAATAGTTATATTGAACCATTGCCTCTGTTTAAATTAGAAATCAAATGGTGCAGTATTATATTTGTTATTGAAGTGGGGACCTCCACTTGTAATAGTTAATTAATTTGAATAGAGTTAGCAATTGAGTTCCATACTCTCCGATGTAGTTCGGTGAGTGTGATGGTAATAGTTCGGGTTATCTCGACTAAAGTCTCTTTCGCTGTGCTTAATCTTCTGTAAGCTTGTCGGGAGAATTCGGGCTGTTACAAGTGGTATCAGAGCTTGAGTAGTTTTTAGACACGCTATGATCTTCATATCATAGTGTAAGGGTTGAAAATAGGTCTAATGGATTGATTAAAGAATTCGGTATAAATGAATCAAGCCGTATGAGTGTTTGCGCTTATGCGTGTACTATATGGATGCATTTATATGCATATGTATTACTTGTGTATATTTGCTAACTGTAAAATTTTATCTTATTATGACTTGATTGTTTATGATATTATTTATTTCGAATGCGTATTTCGAGAAAACTTATACGATTTGATTAAGTAAATGAATTTCAAACGAGATCTCTGCAAATGAGATGATTGAAATCCAATGCCAACAAGTTTGCCCCTTTTGCTCTTTGCTCCTTGATATTCCGAGTCAAGTCGAAGTAGAGATTTTCTTTGCTCCTTGATTTCGCGTATCAAGTTGAAGTAGAGAATCAGAAGATGATGGTAGAATGGAGGCTGGACGCATAATGTCTTGCGAGCTTGAGATTTGGTTTATGAGAATAGTTGTTTGCAAGTTTCGAGGACGAAACTTTTGATAAGGGTGGTAGTATGTAACAGACTTTTTTTAAAAGCTTTATTAAGATGCTAATTATATTCATTAAGTTAACTATGCATCTAATTTTAATATTTTAATTTGATTTGGAATATGATTTTAATTTGGGTGTTGTAGTATATTTTTTAATTAAATCTTATAGAGTATTATTATTATTATACATTTTGGGTTTTAGTTATCTAAAGATTTATTGAGTAGTATTTACCCAAAATAAGAAAAATCGAATTGTTGCGTTTTATCGATTTGGGTTGGTTCCTATTCCTTTGTTAGCCTTGTCGGTTTGGTGAGAAACAAAAACCACCCTTAGTTTTTCCTTTATCCTTCTAGAGTCTTCTAAGCCCAACTCATCACTCTATCTCGTGAAAAATCAAACCCAAAAACCCCTTGAAGCCCCGGCGAAACCGACCCCTCTTCTTTATTCGTTGCCTTCTCGTCGGCCTCCCTTACCCGCCGGTGAACCTGCACCAATCCTCATCGCTGCACCATCGCAACTCTCTCTCTCCTCTTCTCTAACTTCGGCTGAGTCTAGCTCCCTGCCGCTGTCTTGCCGGCGCTGTTGTCATCCACCGCTGCTTGTGGCGGTGTTTTGATGTTGTTGTTGCGCCGCGCCCTTCATAACAGTGTTGAACCACCACTCGCCGCCACTTCTCCCGTCTTCTTCTTGTCGTCAGTTCTGTTCTGGTTTGTTGCTGCACTTCGAGCGTGTACTCGTCGTCATTGTTGCTGTATTGATTCGGTGATGTTGGGCGATTGGAATCACCACCGCGCTGCCCTGCTCGGTACAAACTCCTTTCTACCTCTCTTTTGAAATTGGGTTTTGTTCTAATTGTGGTTTGTAATGTCATTACTATGTTGATTATGAATTTTTTTAGTGGATCGTTGATTATATGAATAGTTATATTGAACCATTGCCTCTGTTTAAATTAGAAATCAAATGGTGCAGTATTATATTTGTTGTTGAAGTGATGACGCTCCACTTGTAATAGTTAATTAATTTGAATAGAGTTAGCAATTGAGTTCCATACTCTCCGATGTAGTTCGGTGAGTGTGATGGTAATAGTTCGGGTTATCTCGACTAAAGTCTCTTTCGCCGTGCTTAATCTTCTGTAAGCTTGTCGGGAGAATTCGGGCTGTTACAGTTTTGGTATTTGTATTTTTTTTTAACTCTCCAACTCTAATTAGATAGTAAACCTAGTAAATCTAGGAATTAGTTTTTTTTAACCACTTCAAAGGTAAAGTCAAAGCCAGTAAAAAATATTTTTAATAAAAGAAATCTGAAACTATTTTCAGCAAAATTAATACAGATAATTATTGAACGGGTATAAAATACGGGGTGTTACAATGGTGCTCCTCAGCTTAGTAATCGATTAGCAGTTTGGCAAGCTCTCGAACATCTTCTCCGTCAATATGCAAAATATCTGATTATCGGTGATATCAATCAGTTGGATCAATACTCTGATAAATTGAGAGGAAATGCCTTAATCAGAGGTTGCTCTTAACTTGAAAGATATTCCTTTTTCGGGGTCGCGTTTTACGTGGACAAATAATAGGGAGGAAGCGGATGTCATTATGGAGCGGCTTGATAGGGGTATGTCTCCCCAGAGTGGTTGCATGATTTTCCACAAACTCACATTCGAAATCTACCCATTGTCCACTCTGACCATGGGCCGATTTTGTTACAAACAACACACCTCGACCATTCGAACCGTCGCCCCTACCAGGTAGGAAATTGGTGTCTTCAATAAAATGAGGTTAACTTAATGGTCCATGAAATTTGGCTCGTTCAGATAGTAGGTTCCTATACTTATGTGCTCAGTCGTCGATTAGAGCTTCTTCGGAAAAAGTTAAAAACATGTTGCCTTGATAAGAAACTTTTCTGGGGAGTAAATTGGAAATGTATTTTCGAACAACTGCAGGCTAAAGGTACTCAAATCTTAACTCTGGCACATGCCGTGGACTATACTCAAAGCCATCATCCGGTTATCAATGAAGCAACGCTCGCCTTTTCTTATTGGCGTCAGCGTTTGCGGGATAACATAATCAAGGTTGGAGAGCTCCCATCTAAGCTCCTTTTTAATCGTCTCCGTCAGAAACAACAACGTAACAACATCTATATGCTGCACAAGGATGATGGGTCTTGGGTTATTAACCATTTTGAAATTGGGGTAATGGTGCAACAACATTTAAAATCCATTCTAACCTCTTCATCCTCAGCGGATACTTCTGCTTCGGATTCTATTGACCTTGTTTTCCGCAAAGTAGAGCTACCATCTATTACAGACGAAGACTGTACTACCTTGCTTCGGCCTTTTACTCCGGATGAGATCCGTGACTCTTTTTTCGCTCTTCCAGATAACAAATCTCCGGGGTTGGATGGCTATAATGTGGAATTTTTTAAACGGTACTGGCCTCGCATTGGGCCAGATATTATTATGGCCATACAACAGTTTCTTACTTTAGGTTTTTTACTCAAGGAATGGAATACTACTATACTGGTGCTTATTCCCAAAGTTACCCCTCCCCAAGAGGTGAATCATCTTCGTCCCATTAGCCTATGTAATGTTTTATATAAATGTATTGCTAAATGCATGGTTACGAGGATGCAACCCCTCCTTCCAAGATTAATTGCTGAATACCAAAATGCTTTCATACCGGGTCGTCATATGGAGGATAATATTTTACTCACTCATGAGCTTACTCATTTTATCAACAAACAACACCGGAACAACATGGTTTTAGCTGCCCTCAAACTGGATATGAACAAAGCTTATGATCGAGTTAATTGGGTTTTTATTCTAAAGATCGTCAAGGCTTACGACTTTCCGGATCATCGGATTTAGTTAATCCGTGGATGCATTTATACAGTCACCTACAGGATTCTAATCAATGGAGTGGCTACCCCGGCTTTCACTCCATCTTGTGGTCTTCGGCAAGGAGATCCTCTTTCCCCTTATCTGTTTCTTTTTTGTATGGATATTCTGTCAAGGATGACAACTCTGGCTACTGATATCAAGCAATTTCAAGGAATTCGGGTCCACCGCCAAGCTCCTTTCATATCGCATCTGTTCTTTGCCGATGATGCCATGTTCTTTTTTAAAAGCGACGAAATAGGCTTGTCAGGGTGTGTCTACTGTTATCAACAGGTTTTGTGCCATTTCTGGTCAGATGTTAAATATTCGTAAATCTTTTGTCAAATTTAGTCCGAACATTTCACTGGAGGACCAACATCAGTTTAAAGCAATCCTCAGCATGGAATCCACTAATTCTCTTGGCTCTTACTTAGGTATTCCAGTAGATTTACTAGACACGAATGTTCGTCATTTCACTCCGCTTCTTGACAAAATCTCTACAAAAATTGCTCAGTGGACTCATTTTGATATTTCTCAGTCGGCCAAGCTTATTATTATCAATTCGATCCTTCTTGGATCAATCAGACATTATCTCTCCGTTTTTCGGATCCCTGCGACCATCATTAACAAAATCGACAATATCTTAGCTACCTTCTTTTGGAAAGATAGACATGGGAAAGGTATTCATTGGAAAAGTCGTGATCTCTTACAGCGTTCTCGTGCTACAGGGGGTCTCGGCATCCGTACGTTGGTTTGTTTAATACAAGCCTTCTCATGAAAAAACCATGGCGCCTCAAACACAATCCACAGCTTTTCATCTCCAAGGTTTTTTACCGTTCTCGTGGGAGGGGTCACACACACCTACACCGTCAACGTCATCCGTCATGGGGTCGGCAGGGTCTTATCTCTGCGGAAACGCTCCTCAATACCCACTGTCATTGGAAGGTGGGCAGTGGACGTCAGCTTGGCGTTACTACTCATAAATGGCTCGTTGACCATACACCTCTATTTCGGGATAACACTCCTTTGGCCGTAGTTCGCCACCTAAGAGTGGCCAACTTAATTTTAACCGATCAGCATGGTTGGAATGTCCATAAAATCACTTCTCTTTTTGAACCGACAACTGTGCGTCTCATTCAAAGTTTAGAATTACCGACGTCGTCTTCGGTAAACAATATCCAATTTTGGCCTTACACCAAATCAGGAGTTTACACAACCAAATCGGGTTACGATATGCTCTAACAACAGCAAAACGATATCTGTAGCATGACCTCTACCACAGATGCGCAATTTTTTCGCATTCTTTGGAGATTGAACATCATGCCTAAATGGAAACTTTTCCTCTAGAAGCTTTGGCACAATGGAATTACCACTTCAACCAACCTTCTCAATAGGGGTCTTACCGATTCCAGCGAGTCCCCAATCTGTCTTCATGACTCTGAAGAGGTAAACCACCTTTTCCGCTTTTGCCCTCTTACTTTAGAGGCTTGGGACAAAGGCCCCTACAAGTTCACACTAATAGCTCAATTCACATGCCCTTTAAGGATTGGTTAGGTTACTGGTTAACCCACCTTTGCGCAGCAGATCAGATTACTGGCTCGGGTCTACCTACTTATATTGGTACCCTTTGGGCAATTTGGAAGTTGCGTAATTCGCATGTGTTTTGCCAACAGCAGCCTACTACAAAGGTTGATTGACTTTAAACTGCAGGAAAGTTTGCGTCATCATGGAATCTTTGTACAAAATTCCTATGATGCTACTCGCAATCCTTTGGATCCTTCCATTCCGCCAAGGTTTCACGTTGCCTACATTGGTCAACAAATTCATGGGACTCCTTCGCTTACCTTCCAAATAGCTGGTATTTGACGAAAAAATGGCGTTCTGGGAAGTATTGCTTGGGTGGGTGTAATGGACACTTGCCCTTCCTTACTATCTCATGGTTCGCCTAGCTATTGGTCGACCACCATCCTAACGGTAGCGTCAGCATGTCTTCATGCTAAGAACTGGGCAAAAGCGCATCAACATTCAAAGATTCAGCTCCTAACTGAGTCGGGGGAACTAGTACAACATTTGCGTTCTCCTCGACTCTCGGATGTTAGCATTCGCTGGACCCTAGAAGCTATTCTCCATACTGCAAAAAGTTTTCGATACTGCTCTGTGAGGCAAGTTTCTCGTTCTGAGGTAAGCCAGGCCTGTACGATCACTCGTTGGTGGCACAGACATCGTCGTCGAGTTCCTTAAGTTCCTTATCCTTTTGGTTTTTCCTTTAGTCTCGTTATGTGTCTTTTACTCTTCTTACTAGTGTTGTTTTCCTTTCTTATGTACGTTACTCTGATGTCAAAAAAAAAAAAAAAAAATAGCATGATTAATTCAAAGGACAACTCATTCAATATTCTACTTGTCTTGAAACATGGTTGCAATATAGTTATCACTTAATCTCTTACTTGATCATAATGTAAGATAATTTGTCATCCTTATGCTTATCAAATGTGTTCTTCAGTTTGTAAGTTCGAGTGTCAAAACAATTTATCAACAAATGATAAATCGAAGCACCTGCATGTAGTTTTAAGTGTTGCTCATGGAGTGACCAATAGACACCAATTTGTCTGGAATGGGAGGACAATCTCATCGCATCAAACCATTATACTATGTATATTCATAGCAATCGGGTAGCAGATCTACTATAAAAAAAAGTCACAATATTTCTGCTACACCGGTTGATGTGGATGTTTCAACAAAACCTTCGTTAAATAAAATTGTTCTTCTAGATTCGTTAGGAGTCTTCTTTAAAAGAAAGAGTGTCCTAACTATCCTTATGTAAAAAAAAAATAAAATTCATATCAATCTGGACATTGCCTTTATGTTGCCCCATTTACGGTATGATGTTTGATAACATAAAAGCATACTAATCCTCTTAAGGGCATAAGTGTTAAAATCAAGTCAGAGGAATGGAATTTTACTTATACGATTTATAGTCGTTTTCATGGCCTTTTCTTTTTATGAGGAAATTAGTATTTGGGCACGAGGTTGCCCGGGTTGGTATTGTGTTTCCGATTTGATATGCATTTTTTTTCAACTCCCACTAAGATATATTAAGGAAAACTCAACATTTAAAAGGCATAAATATAATAATGTGGACACTTAAAGTATGATTAAAAGTTGGTTGAGATGGTATTTCTGTCACGTATAATAGCAAGAGCTCATGAGTTCAAATCTTGTTCCAAACTAATTTTAATTTTGTTATTGACATGGCTTATGTACACATTGGATAATTCTAGTGGGGTTACAGAGGTGCCACGTGGCGTGTATACATTGTTATGCACGCCTTTTAATATATTTGTATAGATTGTCCTTTGGTGAGTTTGGCGAGCGTATGTTCAATATCATATACCAGCGTAATTGATCAGACATCTTTATGTTCCTATGATACATGAAACATGATCATCCATCGACTATGAAAAGATTTATTAGTGTTCCTTTTGATAATTTTATGGGACTATTGACTACGAGCAATTTCATAATTTTAAGTCCAATTCAAAAATGAGGTCACCTTTATAAAAGTCACATTTGGTAACTCATTTGGAAATAAAATAATTTTAGGAACTTTATTTGATTAAACAAATATCATATAAATAAATAATAGAATGTCGTATCCATACGGAACAGTTGATTAAATTATATATAAGGTCTCCTGAATTAATCCTAAATAATAAAATAATGATTTGGTTGTGAACAAATTAAAGTAAACTAAAACTTAAAGTAAACTCAATAAACTTGGCAATCAAAATTGAATCGGAAACAGAGACTAATACGGAATCTAGGGTAATCAAATCCATGAATTATAATATGACTAATAGATTAATTGGAATGAGAATTAATGAGTTTTATCGAGTTTCCTAAACAACAAGCCAGTATGAACTCATAAAGAAAATTATTGTAATCAAATAAGTGACATAAACCATCTAACTAAAGCATGGACTATTCAATAGTGCAATCACAAACCAATAAAAACCATTGCATAATATCACCCTTTAAACTACAAGAGCAAAGTGTATAAACCAAATACCCAAACAAGTCAACAATTCGTTCTACAAAAAGTATTATCGACCTAATTTGTAAACCCATAATCTTATAATAGTAATCTAAATGTTGTGCATATGCATGTTGAGTTTTGATGATGAAAAATAATATAATATGTTATAGTATGAAAGTTTGCAATAGATGATTGAGAAAGGAATAAATAAATGAAGACTTTGAAGAAATGAAGAATCAAGATTGAAGTCCAAGTTTATATTCCTGACTTTGAAGAAATGAAGAATCAAGATTGAAGTCCAAGTTTATATTCCTGACTTTGAAGAAATGAAGAATCAAGATTGAAGTCCAAGTTTATATTCCTGAGTTTGAAGAAATGAAGAATCAAGATTGAATTCCAAGTTTATATTCCTAAGTGTAGTTACTTTATGCAAAGTGTAATGTACTTGAACTAGGTGATATACTATGTGCTAAATATAGAAATATAAAATTAGTATAATTATTAATTTCTTAGAATTAAGGAAATAAATAATTATATTAATGTTATATGTTTATATAAAAGGAAATTAATATTCGAAAAAACAAGTTTATTAAAAATGATAAAGTTTTAATAAAAACGTTTTGTAAAAGATTTTCAATAAAACGTGTTTTGTTAAAAACGTGTAAAACAGTTTTTATAAAATATAAGATTTTCGAAAAAACAATTTTTATAAAATATAAGATTTTTGAATATGGTTTTTGGAAACAGTTTTTATAAAATATAAGATTTTCAATTATGGTTTTTGGAAAAAGAATTTACGATAATAAAAGAGTATGAGATAAAAAGCAAATCTATTGGTTAGTCAAAAAATAGATAAACATGGATTTAAGGAAAACTTATCTTTTAGAATTAAAGATAAAGATGAAAAAAGGATAAAGTTTATTTTCTGAAAAGAAAAGGTTTATCCCTTAAATTAAGGAGTAAAGGATAAATATATTTTGAAGGATTTTCGTCCAAGCCATGTACTATAAAAAGGGTTTATAATTCATTCTCACAACTCACGTTTTCAGAGAGAGAAAATTCGAAAATATTAAGAGCTGAAAACAATTTCCTAAGACACTGAGTATAGCACTGTTCGAGTCAGTTTAAGTAACTATTCAACGATTGTAATTGTCCTCGAAATTGCTTGAATAAGAGGCACATAGTTGAGGATCGTTTTCTTTCTGTAATCTTACAATTATAGAGAGGGTTAACACTTAGAGTTAAGTGTTGGGGGTCACTACTAGGGTTAGTAGTGAGGGAATTCTTATTGTAGTAAGAGGTTGATATTTTAGGATTTAAAGAAATAATAGAGTTTTTGTTTCTTGTGGACGCAGATCTCAAATGTGAGATTGAACCACGTTATATCTTCAGTTTGAGTATTGGTTTAATATAGTTTTAGTTTTAATTTTCGCAAAAACTCAAAATAGAAATTTACGAACGTTTCACACAGTGTTTGGGACTGTGCCACAACCTAAGTTTTGCGAAAATCGATTAGATTTCGTCATTCAATTCAAACCCCCCTTCTTGAGTGTCACCTTGTGTTCCAACACTATAGTTATGCAATCATTAAACCGACAATAATTCTCAAATAATAAAAAAATTAAATCATACTAATAGGGTTTCATCTAAGTCCTAGAAAAAGAGAATTAGCTACTCATAATATGGAGAAACATCACCATAGTAGAAGAAATCATGGCCGGACAACCAAATTGAAGCATGTTTGCTAAATGCAACCTCACTTTACTAACGCATTCCAGTAAAATACCTAAAATACCCCTCATAACTTCATTCACCATCTACCAATTTCTGCCTACTTTCTCTCTCTACCATTTCTCTGGCTTTTTTCTAGGGTTGGACCAATTTAATTTCTAAGAATTCCTCCATTTTCGAGTAATTTCTCCATAACAACACAACAAATTCAGTGACTTCTCTTCCTCCTTTATCCATTTTCGTGGTCTCAAAACAACAAACAACAAATTACGAGTTACAATTTGGAAGAAAACTGCGAAAATTATTGAAGGTTCGAATTTACTGTTTCGTGCAATTTGCATGAAATAGAATAGACTGTTTCGTGCAATCTGCATGAAACAGAATAATCTGTTTCGTGCAATCTGCATGAAACAAATTAGACTGTTTCGTGCAGATTGAACGAAACATACTTTTCTGTTTCATGCATATTGCACGAAATAAGGCAGATCGATGCATAATAATCGCCCAACAATGTAAAATGACGAAAAAAATGAACAACAAACATCAAATTGAAATTCGCTTGAGTCAAAATTATCGTTCATTGAGTATCAAATTAAAATTTGTGAATAAGGTCTTTTAGGAATTTTTTTTCCTTTAACACTTAGAAAGGAGGAGAAAATATTTTTAGGAGGAGATATTTTCTTTTAGAAAGAATATATTATAAGGGTTTCTGGAGCTGCGTTAGTAAAGTGAGGCTGCGTTTAGTAACCCCCAATTAAAGTTGCGAAGTTCGACTCCTACGTGATCGCTGTGCCAACCATACTGATCCGTGTTCTGACTTCTTCCGCTCGTCCTACTGCCGTGTGCTACGTCTACTGATGCTGCATCTTCGTTCTCGTTCCTCGTACCCTCAGTATTCCTGCTGCTGCGTGCCCCCTCTTTATTTCTCTTCTGCTGCAGCCTATGATATCCCCAGCCAAAAACCCTCCTTTTTTCCTCAATACCCCACGCGGGTTTTCTTTTTAGGCCAACTAAACAATAGGTTTTTTTTTTCCTTCTTTTCTTTTCTTCATTTGTTTCAATTCATTTGATGATGCATGTAGTGACGAGTGAGTGGCGCCATTGGGCTTTAGCCCACTAAGTTCTCTCCTCTCAATTCATGTGTTGTGTGAGTTTGGATCGAAGGAAGCCAAATTTCCTTTTTTCTTGCAGCGTGAGTTTAACCCATAAAGTTGCTGGTTGATCTTCATTTCTTTGAGTCTAAAATTAAAATGTACCTGCGAACAGGAACGTCTCATACTATATGGAAGCCATGTACTAGTGATTAAAGTTAAGGCCCTTTCAAAAAATATGTTTATAGCAAAAATAATTATAAATCTAAATTATCTTTTATTATTTAGTTGTTTTTTTTATAACGGAAACAAAAACACTAGGGAGGATCCCAAGAATTGAGCCACTCTAAAGCTTCCTTTCGAATGATCAAAGAGAAATTATGATCAGGGGAATCAAACCAATAAGACAAATTTGAACAAGAGTGGCCTCGGTGAGCCACCCAGTCCGCAACCGCATTCCCTTCCCTAACACCACGATTGTTGCGAACCTCAACAAATGTTTTTAAATCTTCCCTTGTATCCATAATAAGCGAATGAATGGCCCACAGAATTTTCCAAATACGTTTAATAGCCTGGATAACACTTAAGTTATCCCCTTCGATAATCACATTCTCAATGCCCATCATACAAGCACCTTTAATTCCTTCTCTAAGAGCTCACGCTTCAGCCCCCAAAATAGACTGATTAGGGCCAATAGAGTTAGCTCCACACAATTTTAGAGCTCCTTTCTCATCTCATATAACGAAACCCAAGGAAGCCGAATCATCACTTAATTTTGACCCATCAAAATTGACCTTAAAAAAGCCAGGAGGGGGGATCCAACTAGTATTCTTCCTAGGGAGCTTTGAAATGCTTCTGTATAAACCAATACTCCGATGGGGAAACTCCTCCACAAAAGTACCACCCTCTAATCTCTCAGAAAATTTTTTAATCATTTTGCTAATGATAACTGGAGAAGAGGGTTCATTCCTAAATGAAACCCCGTTCCTGGCATACCAGATAAACCACCAAGTTAAAGCGATTTTAGCTATTTGATCCAAATCAAGAACTTTGTAAAGAGATACAAAATACTCAATAAAAGAGACCTCGACCGAAATTTGGAGAGGGAGGGCCACCCATACTTTGAAGTCATTATATCAAAGACATCAATACAATAAGGGCATTCTACAAATAGGTGAACAGGTCTTCCGAATGATGGTTACAGAAAACACACTCTAAGGGGAGAAAGACATGATTCATCTCTAACCTTTTTTTTTTGGGGAGACCATTATTGCAAATTTTCCACAAGAAAAACTTAATCTTAGGGGGGACATGAAGCCTCCAAATCCAGGAAAAAGATACCTGGGGCAGTGAATCCCCACCAACCCCTGAAGCAGAGCCGCTCCAGATTTAACAGAATAGCACCCATCAGGAGATAACGCCCACATAAGTTTATCCTCCATATGATGCCTCAGAAATAAATACCTCGAATAGCATCACTCAGCTCCAAAGAACAAATTCTCGCAATCTGGTGACATCCCATTGGGAATCTTGGTCAATAAAGTGAGCCACCATCAGAGACTTAGATCCCCTGATAATATGACAAACAACACTATTGGATATTGGAATGCCCAATTATCAAACCAAAAGGAAAATTTTCTCCCCATTAACCACAATCCACCTGAGCCCTTTCTTGAAAGTTTTTCTCAGCAGCATTAGCTTTCGCCACTGCCACGACACATTAACTTTCACTTTGTAGTCAAACAGATTCGCATCCTTGAGATACTTCTTTATAACCAGGTTGACCATAGGTTACCCGGGCAGACAAGGATCTTCCACAGGAGCTTAAACTGGAAAGCCATATTCATTACTTTTGCTTTCCTAAGACCTAGACCCCCAATTCGCTTTGGTTTACAGATTTTCTCGCACCCTATAAGATTAGGAGATTTAGAATCTGACGCTTTGTTCCAAAAGAAATTACGATGGATTTTATCAAGCGAGTCCAAAATATGAGATGGCAGCAAAAAACTTTGCATTTGATAATTTGCCTTGGTAGCTAAATTTGATTGAGTCAAAATCGGGCGTCGAGCTTGAGATAGATAATTCGCTTTCCATTTAGATAATTGTGCTTGGACCTTTTCCTGAGTATCCCCAACTGTTGAGTTGGTCACTTTACTATCAATTATCGGACACCCTAGATATTTTCCTAGTGATCTAGCTTTTACTTATCTGAAGGATTTGTGCAAGAGAGGCTGCCAACTATGGATCAGTATTAGTCGAGCATTGATAGGCCGACTTACTATAATTAACTAGTTGACCAGACATCCTACAATAATTATCCAGGATCCCTCTTATAACATTACAACTATATACAGAGGCTCTAGCAAAAATCATTCTATCATCAGCAAAAGTTAAAAAAGGAATTTTCACGCGAGAATGGCCCAACTTAACACCTACAAGTTTAGGGCCATCAATGCTAGCAGAATATAATTGTCGAGCCAAAATTTCAGCACATAATATAAAGATATAAGTTGACAGAGGATCCCTCTACTAGATACCCCTAGAGGGGGTGAACATGTCACCAGGGATACCGTTAACCAGTACTGAAAAAGAAACTGTAGTAATGCATTCCTTCATCCAACCTACCCAGCGGTCACAAAAACCTAATTTCTTAAAAACTGCAAAAATAAAATTTCACTCCAGTCTATCGTAAGCCTTTTTCATGTCTAGCTTTATTGCTAACCACCCTTAACTGCTCGATTTCTTTTTAAAAGAATGGAAAACCTCATGGGCTAGAAGAACATTATCTTGAATTAGTCTTCAGGAACAAAAGCTCCTTGAAGAGGATGGATAATTTTACCCAACACTCCTTTTAGTCGAGAAGCCATAATTTTTGAAATTATCTTATAAATTGTGCAGTAAAGGCTAATAGGCCGAAACTGGTTAGGACTAGATGGAGCATCGACTTTAGGGATTAACGCAACAAAGGTATGATTTATTTCTTTTAATAGAACACCAGAATAAAAAAGGCTCTTACTACTTTAAAGACCGAATTACCTACTAGGGACTAGTACTTTTGAAAAAAGAAAAGGGGGGAAACCATCGGCCCGACGCTTTATCAGGGGCTAGGTCAAAAACAACCCTTTTACTTCATCGAAACTTATTACTTCTGCACACAAGAGGGCATTATCCTCATTTGTGATAATAGAATCCTGAAGATGAAAACTAACATTTTCATCGAAGTTACAAGTTAAATTAGCGGAAAACCTACTAATAAAAGCATTAGTGAAGCAAACTTCCACTTGCTTCGGATTTGAGATATTAACCCCTTGATCATCTTCAATAGATGATATAAAATTTTGATTCCGTCTAATGGAAGCACACGCATGCTAATATTTTGTATTAGAGTCACTAAATTTTAGGTGATTAACCTTGGCTTTGGTTTTCCAATGCAACTCTTGAAACTCTAATAATCTAGCCTGTTTAGCAAGAAATTTATTTTGTTTTGCACCTAGAAGGGGGCAATTTGGTTCAATCAATAGGCGATCTTGGAGAGTTCTTAATTTGGCTTCAACCGTTCTTAACTGGCGGAAAATGTTACCAAACCTAGTGCTAGCCCAAACTTTAGCCTTTTTTTTTTTAAGAAGTTTACACTTCTTCGTTAAGCAAAACAATAAACCATGAATATCATATCCCTTTTAATAATAAATCAAAATCCTTCCTTAGGTCTCAATTATCAAACTAAAAAATCATCGATACATATCAATCTTGGAACATATCTAACTTAAGAGAAACATGACAATGGTCCGACGAAGTGAATACATGATGTTTTAGCTTTGCATTAGGAAACAAATTTAACCATTCTAAATTTGCCACACCTTTATCTAACCTTTCCAAGATGTTACCAGGGCCACTTCTTTATTTTTTCGCCATGTGTACACTTGGCTACAAAAGGTAACTCAATACATTCTAAGGAAGAATCTATTCATATAATAATTTAACTGAGCAAAAGAGAAAGTAGCACCTCCTACTTTATCATAACTATTGCTTAGTTCGTTGAAGTCCCCTAAATAATATAGGGCCCTGAAAGCATTTGAGTGGTACTAATTAACTCTTCCCAAAAAGAGAGTTGAAGGATATGATTAGGATGGGCATAAATAAAAACAATCTTAAAAGAGCAGTTCATCGCTAAAACATGCACATTACAAACTAAGAAACGATCAAACTAAGCTTCAATTGAGAATAAAAAAGGATTACTAGGAACATCCTTCCAAAAAAGCCACATTCCTCCTGCCAATCCAAAAGATCGGAGGAAGTCATGATGTTGAAACCCACAAAACCTAACACAGGCCTCCGAAGGAGGGGAAGAGGATTTGGTTTCATACAACATCATGACATGCACATTATTATTTTTACAAAAATCTTTGACCTCCTCCAAAACTAAGGGCTTTTTGCATCCCCTAACATTCCAAAAACAAATATTCATAATCTGACAAGTGGAAGATAGAACAAGAACTAAGTTCTACCCCTCTTCACGTTGGATGTGGATGATTCTTCATCAGAATCCATCTTCCTTCTCTTAGCTGAGCTTGAGGCAGAGATATTCTCCTGGACACTAGCCCCTTCAACTCCCATCCCCTCAATCTGCTTAATGATTGAGGTCTCAGAATTGAGAGAGTGAAAAGAGCATTCTTGTTGAGAGATATAACCTCCCAAATTCTCATCATGAACATTATCCTCCAGAATATAGGTATCATCTACCAAACCAGAGTGAACAAGATCATCATCAAATAGATTATTTTCTTCATCAATAAATCCTTCAGCATCAGATAGAAAACCACCATCTATAAGCTCATTAGGGTAGATAACCCTTAATGGAACTGGAGACACCATCTCATCCTCATTGACAGAGGGATAGAGGAGGGGCTTAGAGCCAGGGTCAACATAAGGAGCTGAACTAAACTGCTTAGCAACATCATCCTTCTTTTCACAAACAAGAGAAGGGGGGACATCATATGACCCCACATCATCAAAATCATCATCAACAATCACTGGGTGGGCCAACATCACCCCCTTACCTTTTCCAACTAGGCTAGCCAGGGATATAGGAGCAACTTTAGGATGAGACTGAGCAGGAGTTTCTTTAAAAGCAATACCACCACCAACACCAGCATTTTTCTTACTAGTGAATATCTTACTAGGGAACTTTTTCTTTGAAACAGATTGTTTTAAAGGAGGATTAGCATTGGAATGAGGTCGCATAATGTGTCTAGGCCAACAGAGAAGTCCTTATACCATATAACATAGCCACACTTAACACCACCAGCTCGAATAATTTCAGCATATTCCAAAAGAGGTTCGGTTATGTCAACCCTAACACAAACATGAGTAAAACGAATCTTATGCTTAAGAATAGACCTTGAATCTAGTTTAACAAGGGACCCAATGTTATTAGCAGTCAACAAGTTAGCAATTGAATCAAAGTTTAACAATTTAGTAGGAAACCTAGGAATTCTAACCCATAAATCTACATATTTAATCTCTTCCACATAAGGATCAAAATGAGGTTTCCATGGATAAATCACAAACAACTCACCTTGAACATGCCAAGGCCTTTCAGCCCATACAAGATACAGATCACCAAGATTAGCAAATTTCATCATCACCCAGTTATTTCCCATATCCAAGTACTCTACATCACCCTTACAAACTGCCAATCAGCTTTGGTTCTAAACATAATGGTCCTTAGGTCAACAGCAGCACCCAACATCTTACCCACTAGACAAGATTTAGTCAAATCATCAATGTCTTTTTTAACTTGTGAAAGATCATCTACAATAATAGCTTCAGGGAAGGTAGGGGGACCCGGAGGGTCACTTACTGACTTAGCATCACTGCTAAGGGGTGGAACAACACCAGGCAACATGGATAGATGAGGGCTCTCCAGCGTCATCAGAATGGGGATTGCCATGCTCAGCTTCCAACAAAATTTCTTTGAAGGATTGCATCCTTACAAGAAACCAGAGAGAAGAACTTTGAACTTTCAAGAAATACTCGAAGAATAAAACTGAAGAGAAATAAACGAAACTGAAGAAGAGAGTAAGAAGAAGATACTTACCCATTTTAATGATAGGAAAAGGTCTTTTATACATGCAATAATCAACATAATTCCAAAGAATTAGACTAACATACCATACCTAAACAGGGACTTTTCAATCACATTAAATGCGAACCCTAAATTAATGGATAAGGATCCAATTTCATCAAGAAACCAAACTTGCATACCAACAACACACCCAATTCTAATGATGACAATACCTCCAAATCCATTAATACGTGCAATCCACACACAAACAGAGAACTAAAACATCACTTCACTCCCCTGACAAACTCTAGGCCTAAGCCCTAATTTGTACTTGAAACCCCTATAAATGAGCCACCTCAACCATCAATACGGACAATTAAGAAGAGATTTAACTAAGATAACACAAAACACTTCAATTACTGCCAAAGATGCACGCCAACTAGCAAATTTGGGGGAACGCAATCCATAATTATTTGCAAACCTAGCCCTAATTAAATTGGGGATAGGATGAAAATCAACTACACGCAATAAATCTCCCACTAAATTGAGAATACAAAGCAAAGCAATGATTAAAATTTGGACGGAATAGATTAATCGAACCGGAATTCGGATCGAAGATCTGAGAAGAGCTTTTTTCGGGATTATAGGGTTTCTTAATTTAGTTTTCGGGAGAGACTTAGGACTAGAGTTTCTCTTACTTACTTTCTCTCTCATCTTTTTTTTTATTATTTAGTTGTAATAATTACTTTTTTTGAAAAAAATCTATTCTTATAATTAGAATATTAAACCAAAACCCAAGACAACGTAATTTCAGCTTGTGTAAATCATATTGAAAAGTCAGATTGTGAGAGTGCTTAATTTCTATGGAATAATAACTTTATGTAAAAATAGTTCTCTTATCTTAATAAATTAATGAATAAAAAAGAACTAACATCTCTATATTATGGTAAAAATCAAATCTTTAATGATTTTTCAGTCCAACTCTTATGGGTTTCTTTTAATTCTTCTTCTTTAACTCAAATACATATAGCCCGTCAATACCAGAAAAAAAAGCAGATACATATAGAAGTATAATAGAAGAAGATTGATGCAGTAAATAAAAAATCCTTGGAATTTGTCAAAACAAACATATAAATGTTCGTGATATGATTTCCTTGAAGAAAGAGTATATTTAATAGCTTTAATACAGTGATTAATATAGAAAGTTGAATAAAATCATATATTTTTGAATTTTTTTTATGACAAGAGGAAAGAGAATTTCTAGATATTGGTGAAAAATGAAAGAAGATGCCTTTGCTAATTAATGTTGCTCTGCTGGTTTCTTGTTTACTTTTTATTTCAATCTACCTATGCCTACCAGTTGGAATCTACCATATATTTTGGGCCCTCGAAGAATTTGGGACCCTGTTATGCTAAACAGGTTAAATGACAAAGAGTCAGGCCTGCCCGCAAACGTTCAATAAATTGTTGCTAGTATAAAATATGAAATATGCCAAACTAATAAATAACCATATAAATCCAATTACTATAATGATTAAAACCTAGAAATTATAGTTTATAATACGAATAAGGAGCTAGTAAGAGAAAATAAGTGTAACACCTCACCATTTTCTCCTTTCCAAGATACCTTTTCAATATAAAACTTAGAGAATCATCAAAGCATTATCTCACATGTCAGCTTATTCAGAATTTTGCATTGGAAATAAATATAATGAATAAATCTTATAAATAAAATTAGTCAACTCCAAAGTCAAATTAACAAAGTAAAAGTGAATGACAATAGTCAACTATGAAAAGTAAAGTCAAAGTATGATAAAACAATCTACACAAGCTCTCTAATCCCGAACCCATGATGCATCATCTTGAAACCTGTAGATGGACAATACACTATTGATCCGTAGAGACTGCTTTCCAAAATGGGTCATCACATGGTAGATAAGGCATAGCCATGATCAACATACGCACACAAAAGCACGTAATCAGCAAAGTTGAGTACTACATAATAATTAAATAAACAATCCTAACATGATACTAATACATAATACTCGAAAGATATAATAATATAATAACCTTGCAGATAACTCTTACTTAACTAAACTTCACGACCAACATTTTATTTACTTTAAATGGAATAGTCAATGCAATGAGTTGTCTAACTAAAACCAGCCTTCCCTTTCAAAGACGAATACGGGTGCGACTCTGTATTCCGATGACCTACGATAGCGAGGAACCTTTAAAATAAAAGTAGGACACGGTGATCAATCCGGTCCCAAGAAAAACCATGAGCTACCACCATGTGCTCCAACTCATACTTGTCCAACACTTCAGACGTGCACAAGTCTAAAGTTATTGCTATCCACGTTTCACTTTACATGAATAATAATTTATTAGTTGTTATGAGTCACAAGCAATACAGATTATACAATCATCAAACAATCATAAACATTCAATTTTATCCTAGTAGTAGATAAGTGATCAAACAAATTAACAACCCGAGATTAATTCCAACTTTAATCCAATCTTCCTTATTTGTTGAAACTAGCCAACAAAATGAACGAACCTTTCAAAGGTAGAAAATATCAAATTACCAAATAAGGCCTTCAGTCCTTATAAAGTAGTGAAATAATAAAAAGGGAACAGCACGATTCAATCATACATGATCCAAACTAATAAATATATAATCCCTCATATGAATTAATACAATCAAGTTTCCATCCCATATGCTTGCATCAATCTTCCATACAAACATAATACAAATATCATAATCAACATGTTTCACACAACGGCATAAAACATGCAAATTCAACTTAATGGTAATTAATCACATATGAACTTAAAATAGTTTCCTATACATGATACTACATAATTCTCATCCTTAAAATCACGATACTAATCCAAACAACACATGGATATGTATGTACCTTGGGTAGACATATCGAGTGGCTAGTTTCACAATCTTAAAAGTCGCCTAAAGAGAATTCTCCGCCAAAAACAACCATTATATATCCTTAAACAATTCTTTATAAATTTACAGTAATGATTAAATACTTTAAACCCTTCTTAAAAGTGTTGAAAAATATTTCTCATCACTAAAACATAAGTATTAAAGCCTCCTAGTATAATACTACTATACTAATTGTCAAAAACTCTTTAAACTCATGTTTTAAAATCATAAATCTCCATCAACAACACTCTTTTCAAATTTTCAGCAACATATCATATATTAAAACTCTTTTTAAACATGCTTAATCATATCTAAAATCATAAGAACAACCAATCTCATTAACTATAATATACTACTATGACTTTTCAATCTTTAAAACCCTTTAAATTCATGCTTTGATAATTAAAAATCCAATTCAAATATAATAAGTAAATCTGGATTTTCATTTCTTTAATAGCTAAATTATATAAACTTAGATTCACAATCAAGTCATCAAACTATAACTTTTAAACATAATCTTTATTAAAAAAGATCTTAAATACATAAACTTCGCATTGAAAATAACTTGAGGAGGAAGAAATTAAACAAACCAAGAAACACTAGTGGAAAAAAGCAGAAGGGCTGCGCTTTTTGACAGCAGCCCCTTCCATAGCAGCCCTTCACTTTTCAAGTAGGGTTGCACTAGACAAGCGCAGCCCTTCAAGATCGGAAGGGCTGCGCTTTCTTAACTAGCGCAGCCCTTATAAGCTTAGAAGGGCTGCGCTTGTTGAAAAGCGTAGCCCTTCTAAGCTTAGAAGGGCTGCCCATTCTAAGAAGAAAGGTTGCGCTAGTTCCAACTAGCGCAACCCTTCACAATTTTTTTTTTGCGTGCACACAGCAGCATCACAACCCTGCACAGTACACAACAGCAGCACAACATCACAGCAGCCCACACCCCCACTGCCCCTCCTCCCAGCCCCCACTTGCCCCCATCCCCCACCCCCCACTTGCCCCCTTCCCAGCACCCACCCCCACACCCTAGCAGCCCCACCACCCCACCCCACCCAAAACCTCCATTGGACAAAAAAAAATTTGCAAATTGCAATACGATAATATATGACAAGTGGAGAAAGGTAATAGTTAACTTCAAATATATTTAATAATGTAAAAAGTGTACATAGGATTGATAGAAAGTAGTACATTCGAGCTAAATGTCATCCTATGCAATCATCGGTAATGTGGGACGCCAACTTATCCCGAACTTCATCTATTTCTTCTTTGGTGAAGTTCCTCAAACGTGGTGTGGAATTCGTATAAACCTTGCAAAACAACCAAGGAATAAACACAAATATAAGAATTCAATCATTTTACCGTAGTTAGTACTTCTAAAAATGACATATACCTTGCCGAAATTCAATCAAAATAAAATGCAAGCCTAAAAGTATACACACTAGTTATAATATATCTCATATAATCATGTTCAAAGAAATTTTGGGGTTAAATGTCTTAATAAGTACATTTTGGGAGCGAAAAGGGCAAAATATGCCGGAAATGGCCTTTTCGTTCCCGAAATGCAACCAACAACAAATGCAAGCCTAAGAATCTACATACTAGTTATATTATGCCTCATATAATCATGTTCAAAGAGAATTTGGGGTTAAATCACTTCATAAGTACATTTTGGGAGCGAAAAGGCCAAAATAGGTCGGAAATGCCTTTTCTTCCCGAAATGCAACCAACAACATAATGCAAGCCTAAAATCTACATACTAGTTATATTATGCCTCATATAATCATGTTCAAAGAGAATTTGGGGTTAAATCACTTCATAAGTACATTTTGGAGCGAAAAGGACCAAAATAGGCCGGAAATGGCCTTTTCGTTCCCGAAATGCAACCAACAACATATGAAGCCTAAGAATCTACATACTAGTTATATTATGCCTCATATAATCATGTTCAAAGAGAATTTGGGGTTAAATCACTTCATAAGTACATTTTGGGAGCGAAAAGGCCAAAATAGGCCAAAATAGGCGGAAATGGCCTTTTCGTTCCCGAAATGCAACCAACAACATATCAAGCCTAAAATCTACATACTAGTTATATTATGTCATATAATCATGTTCAAAGAAATTTGGGGTTAAATCACTTGATAATACATTTTGGGAGCGAAAAGGCAAAATAGGCCAAAATAGGCCGAAAATGGCCTTTTCGTTCCCGAAATGCAACCAACAACATATGCAAGCCTAAAAATCTACATAATAGTTATATTATGCCTCATATAATCATGTTCAAAGAGAATTTGGGTTAAATCACTTCATAACTAATTTTGGGAGCGAAAAGGCCAAAATAGGCCGGAAATGCAACAAACAACAATTGGAAACCTAAAGTTACATACCTTTCGAAGATCACCAACATCTTTGCAAGTTGACGATATCGAGCATGAACCTCATGACGTAATACCCACACGCACGTCCACCTTCTTGTACCGGACACTAAAATTCACCAAAGATGCAATAAATGACATGTTAGATGTGTATTATGTGTTTCTATAAAAGGATGCAAAAAATTACTATGTTACCTCGACTAAATCCAAACAGGAGGTTTTGTTCGAAGTCCAGATGCAGTAATCTTTTCATCACACTACATCAATACATTATTATAAGATTAGATGTACATTTAATATTTAATAAGCTAAGTGTGCATATAGTTTCGATTAGGCTACCTATTTAACAATGATTTGACTAGTAAGGACCGTATTGTTCCTTTACGCAAAGAATCAAAGTGGTAGACTTCGTTACGTGACAAACATATTGCAATCAGTGTCCAATGGTTCCTACAACAATAAAAATGTTATTATTATCGTAGAACAACTAATAGGTCAATTTAATTAAAGTAATAAAAAGTGAGTTTAAGAAGCATACGATTCAATGTAAGGAAGAAGAATGATCTTATATCCACTACGAGAACATGCGTTCAAAGAATCCTTGAGATATGCTTTCACCTCCTTTTGGTTTGTACGCAACTGTTATCTCGTACAAAGCTTGGACATAACCAACCAAACACTGGCTGACTAGATTACCTCAAATCATTGTATATTAGCCTGAGAATTCATATTGATAAAAATAAAACTTACTTATTATGGAAGTTATTATTTGGATTGAATACTACTTAATTAAGGCATATATGTATATTTATTAATTTAATATACTAATAAAGTATTACCTCATGAATGTTTGTATTATGGAAACATTCAACTCTTCCTCAAGTAAGAATTCTTTAATATCAAGGTCGATGTTTCCTCAATGTAGTGGAATTGGTGGTCCGACAACTTAATCTCAATCATTGCTTCTCGTCTACATCGCTAGCGCACTCATGTAGCCAAAAGCACGGTTGAGTAAGGCCTTGCACCACCTCATATCCGTAATGAGTGGAGACTTTGCCGTAGAAACATTTACTTTCTCACTTGGGACGTCGGCCTTCCGAGGTGAAGCTACCTTCTTTCCCTTCCTGTCGGCCTTCCCGAACCCTAGTAATTAGTTAAATTAAAAATATTACTGACAATCATATATAGGAACTATAAAAGAAAACTATGTATATAACTTATGTTAATATTGTACCTGATCTGATAACCGCACCAATGCACGCGGCCATAGAAATAACTGCCAAGGCATCAGTCAATGACTGTATACCAACTTCTGCATTCGGCAGCGGAAGAGGAAATGCTTCGAAACCGGGCACAATGTCTGAAACGCTGACCACATAGTGAATATCAGCGACTGGCTGGTTGTGCAATCGTACCCGGTCCCTAGGGGGCTGGCAGATCCATAAGCAACGATAATGAAACTACCATGACCATCTCCTTGATTTAATAGCTCACATGGTGTCTCTTCCTTTAAAAAAAACTCTATTCATAGTTAGTCTATGAAACAACATATTTAAGAACAATAGTTGTGATATTAAATGATTACCGTGAACATAGGATCTGGATGAGGCTGCGTAGGAACAGGCTGCGTAGGAACACTGCCCGCGTGAAAGCACCAAATTCGGTAAGCCCATCTGCGCCAAAATGGCGTTGAAATTCTGAGTCATCTCCGCTCTGAGCTCCTCCCGAATCTGGGCTTTCATAGCCTCCACATCTATGGAAGCTGATGAATTGACACTAGAGGCACTGACCTTGACGTAGAGGTGTATTGATCACCATACACCTTTTTGACCCGAGGCGGACACCTCCTACGCCCCTCACACGTCCATATTGGTCCCGTCCTAGAGTCTCGTGTAAGGCATCAACTTGTCCTCTAGGATGAACTCACCAGTTGCCTCCTTTTCCTTCAAGCCAATCTGCATAAGGATAAGAGAGAAATACTCGTGAGCGCACAAGTTATATTATTATGTATACCTTATCAAAAACTTATAATATGTACTTACAATGGCATTAGCTATCTGTTTTGTTCCGGGATCAGGTATGACTCTCTGTCCCTTTGCATCAACCCCATGCATGGAACACCACCAATCGAGCACTCTATCTGGTTGCCGAGGCTGTGCAACTGTCGTCGTAGAGCTAGTGCCCGATGCCGTGGTCGACGCAATCGTGGGGTAATGGCTATACATCCACGATTCTCTCGCCTGACCATACGACTGAGAACCCAGATGGTGATAGTACTTCCTAGCTTTTGCAGCTATTTTTCTCATGAGATGCCTGAAACACAAATATAAACAAAGGTTAGATATGGTGTTATACAATAATATTGGATCTAAAATATTAAATCTTAGCTAGTAAAAATATTCTTACAACAGCTTCGGGTTGTTTTTTGTGCAACAAATGCTTGCCACTGCTCAGTGTGATATGCCTCATATCTGAATGACACTTGGAGGGCGCCTCAAAGATGTGTCTGGTGAAGCCTCGAAGAAGGTGTGTTCTCCCCGTAGATTTTTTCTTCTTTGTCCCCGACTTTTCTCCGCTTCGTATCCACCCCGACACTAGCTTGGCCTTGAAGTCTCGGAACTCTGGGCAACCGCGGATAGAAACAAATTCTTCTTGCTTCATCATTTGAATATTGAATTGATTCTACAGAAACACATTTCACAAATTAGTAAATATTACATAGTATATTTAATAAAGTGTTAAGATTAAACGTTAGTACGCGAACTTACCATAGTATCTTCCCAAACATTCTATTCTTCAAGACTCGGGACCTCTTTCCATGAGTGGAGAATGGAGACTTATGCATGCAAATCCCAATTGCATGGCATACTTTTGACGCCATTTTCCACAAGGTTGCCCCAAATGATCGTACTCCAAAGTCATTAGGGTGGGTTTCCCTAGTGACTTTGTAGGTCCCCTTCCTTTCCTCTTTTTCGTCTCCAAGTTCTTACTTGGCTTTTGAAACCTTTTTCTTCACGGCGAGCCTAACCAATTGCCGCGTTCCTTTTCGTAATCTGAAACACTCATCCTCTAGTGTGTTCCCCACTCGTATCCGTATGCACCTCCGCCATGTCCCTGAAATTGTACAAAAACAAACGCATTAAAAAAATTAAACATTTACGCGGAGGGGGTGGTAAGTGGGGAGGGAGGGGGGGTGCAGCAGGGGGGAGGGGGTGTGTGCAGGGGAGGGGGGTGCAGCAGGGGAGGGGGCAGCAGGGGGACAGGGGGAGGGTGAGCAGGGGAGCAGGGGCAGTAGGGGAGGGGGTGCAGCAGGGGAGGGGGTGCAGCAGGGGGTAGCAGGGGGAAGGGGTGCAGCAGGGGATGGGTGCAGCAGGGGGAGGGGGTGGGAGCAGGGGGGAGGGGGTGGGAGCAGGGGGAGGGGTGTGCAGCAGGGGGGGAAGGGGTGGGCAGCAAGGGGGAGGGGGTGTGCACGGGGAGGGAAAAGGCCAAAATAGGCCGGAAATGGCGTTTTCGTTTCCGAAATGTAACCAACAACAAATTAAAGCCTAAAAATCTACATACTAGTTACATTATACATAATATAATCATGTTCAAAGAAAATTTGGGGCTAAATCACTCGATAAGTACGATTTGGGAGCGAAAAGACCAAAATAGGCCGGAAATGGCGTTTTCGTTCCCGAAATGTAACCAACAACAAATTAAAGCCTAAAAATCTACATACTAGTTTCATTATACATAATATAATCATGTTCAAAGAAAATTTGGGGCTAAATCACTCGATAAGTACGATTTGGGAGCGAAAAGACCAAAATAGGCCGGAAATGGCGTTTTCGTTCTCGAAATGCAACCAACAACAAATTAAAACCTAAAAATCTACATACTAGTTACATTATACATCATATAATCATGTTCAAAGATAATTTGGGGTTAAATGACTCGATAAGTACGATTTGGGAGCGAAAAGGCCAAAATAGGCCAAAATAGGCTGGAGATGGCGTTTTCGTCCCCGAAATGCAACCAACAACAAAGTAAAACCTAAAAATCTACATACTAGTTACATTATACATAATATAATCATGTTAAAAGAAAATTTGGGGTTAAATCACTCGATAAGTTCGATTTGGGAGCGAAAAGGCCAAAATAGGACGGAAATGGCGTTTTCGTTCCCGAAATGCAACCAACAACAAATTAAAGCCTAAAAGTCTACATACTAGTTACATTATACATCATATAATCATGTTCAAAGAAAATTTGGGGTTAAATGACTCGATAAGTACGATTTGGGAGCGAAAAGTCCAAAATAGGCCGGAAATGGCGTTTTCGTTCCCGAAATGCAACCAACAAGAAATTAAAGCCTAAAATTCTACATACTAGTTACATTATACATCATATAATCATGTTCAAAGAAAATTTGGGGTTAAATCACTCGATAAGTACGATTTGGGAGCGAAAAGACAAAAATAGGCCGGAAATGGCGTTTTCGTTCCCGAAATGCAACCAACAACAAATTAAAGCCTAAAAATCTACATACTACTTACATTATACATCATAGAATCATGTTTAAATAAAATTTGGGGTTAAATGACTCGATAAGTACGATTTGGGAGCGAAAAGGCCAAAATAGGCCAAAATAGGCCGGAAATGGCATTTTCGTTCCCGAAATGCAACCAACAACAAATTGAAGCATAAAAATCTACATACTAATTACATTATACATCATATAATCATGTTCAAAGAAAATTGTGGGTTAAATCACTCGATAAGTACGATTTGGGAGCGAAAAGGCCAAAATAGGCCAAAATAGGCCGGAAATGGGCTTTTCGTTCCCGAAATGCAACCAACAACAAATGAAAGCCTAAAAATCTACATACTAGTTATATTATACATCATATAATCATGTTCAAAGAAAATTTGGGGTTAAATCACTCGATAAGTACGATTTGGGAGCGAAAAGGCCAAAATAGGCCAAAATAGGCCGGAAATGGAGAAATTACACACCTGACTGCCCGTTTGGTAGTCGTTAATAAATTGCGGTAATGGGAATGAATTTTAAGTGTAATTTTATTAGGGAAGCACCCTTAAAATCTCCATGGGGAGGCATTTTTTCTCCATGGTCAAGCAATCTCACCCCTAAACTTGTGTTTTTGTCTCCAAGGGGAAGCAATTTTCATTACCACCCTACAAGGTGGTATTGGATGGGAATGAAAATTCAAGAAGGAAAGTGGACACTTTAGGATAAATTAGCATTACCATGGTAATGGACAATGATATTTTTCACAAATTTACACACAAATTCATTCCCATTACCACCATTTATGACCAACTACCAAACGGGCCGTGAGTTTATGTTTCATGATTTATTGACCTTCCGCCGTTTCACAGGATCCTCAAGTACATTTATCCCTTCCGTGTGATCTACACGCATATAGTTCTCCAACATATTTACATCATCTTCCACACAAATTTCAGGATAGGTAAAAGGGGGGAGGTCCTCAATGCATCATATTCTTCCTCATTATCAACATCATACCGAGGATACTCCTTTTACCAGGTACAACGATTGACCAGTTATGATCAGGAGGATCAGTTACAAAAAATACTTGCTTAACTTGTAATGCAATTACAAATGGCTCCTCAGTTTCACGTAGACGACTAACGTCAACAAGAGTGAAACCGCAAGGATCATCGTTTCTTACACAACGTCGATTATTGTCAACCCACGTGCACACAAGAGGCAAATATTAAAAGTACAGTATTCCAGCTCCCATATTTCTTGTATTCGCCCATAATAGTTGCTTTCAGCATGTACAGGCGACTTATCGTTCGAGCTTGCATATTGTGTAGACGACACCACAAGTGAAACACCACTATTTTGTTACGATCTTGACTTCAGATCTTGACGTTCAGTCCTAAACGTTTACCCATTAATATCATAACCCTCATAAGAGCGTACAGCTTCACGAGGACCAAATGCTAACCACTTGATTGTTTCAGGAACACTTTCATCCAAATCATTGAGTACTCGTTTATGAAACCAATCAATGAAAGTCTTGTTATGCATTTACGATTTCATACTCGATAACTTCAACTCACCATTTAAGGTAACAAAGCGCTTCATATTCGATGAGTAGCCAGTAGGGACCTTAATGCCATGCAATGACTCGCAAAAAATCCGTTTTCTCTGCACGCGACATCGTGTAGCCAAGCTGGTGGCAAATAATTCTTCTCCGAATCCTCCACCTTTTTACTTTTCTGAGTTTCATCATCAACCCTTTCCTCCCCTCTTTTCTTCTTCCTTCCGTCCCTTTTCTGAGCCCACAACTCTGGTCGAATCCCCTCTTTTTCCAAGTAAAGTCGTGACGCCTTAACATCTTTTGTCTTGCCCGGAATATTCATCAGTGTCGCGATAATAGCTTCACAAACATTCTTCTCTATGTGCATGCATCCAAACAATGTCTGACCTTTAGATCTTTCCAATATGGGAGTTTCCAAAAAATGGACTATTTTTTCCATAATCTGTAGGTCATCAACCTCACTAGCAGGTTTACCAAAGACTGTTTCAATGCCCTTCACCTGATTATAAACTTCAGTACCAGTTAATGGTCTATGAGCAACTTCTTCTTCAACCGTCCCATCGAATGCCTTCTTCTTAAACCGATAGGGATGGTCGCGGCTGAGGAGCCTTCGTGTGCGCATATACACATGTTTGCAGCCCTTAAGGTGTGTAGATTTCATGTCATCTAAACAAATCGGGCAAGGTTGTTTTCCTTTAGTCTTATACCCAGATAAGTTCCCATAAGCTGGATAATCGTTCATAGTACAAAAAAGCATGGCACGCAGAGTGAACATCTCATTAGCATACGCATCAAATACTAACACTCCTTCGTTCCACATCTTCTGTAAATCTTCAACAAGCGGCTGAAGGTATACATCTATGTCATTTCCAGGTGTTTGGGCCCCGATATAAGAAGCGACACATCATGTACTTGTGTTTCATGCACAACCAAGGAGGCAAGTTGTAAACCACTAAAACTACTGGCCATGTACTTGCTGCGAGCTGAGATTGCCAAAAGGGTTCATGCCATCCGTACATAATCCAAGCCTCAGATTCCTATCCTCATTACCAAATGACTTATGCACCCTGTCGATAGTTTTCCACTCAGGCGAATCAGCCGGATGCTTGAGCAGACCGTCTTTCTTCCTACGATCTGCATGCCACCTCAAATTCTTCGCATCTCCTTTAATTGAGAACATGCGCTTAAATCTAGGTATTATGGGTAGATACCACAACACCTTGGTTGGTGTCCTTCACTACCTCCAGCTCCTTCACGCTTGTACCTCGACAATCCACAACGTGGACACTCATGTAAATGCTCATACTCATTACGATAAAGCACACAATCGTTAGGACAAGCATGTATCCGCTCGTACTCTAAACCCAAAGGACACATCAGCTTCTTCGCATAATAGTACGACTTTGGCAGTTCATTTCCATCAGGGAGCATCTCAGCTAAAACTTCCAACAACGATGTGAAACTGAGTCCGTCCAACCAGCGTTCGACTTAATGTTGAACAGTGTTACCACCGCGGAAAGTTTGGTGTACTTTGTACAACCTGGATACAACGGCTTTTCAGCAGCCTGAGACATAGACTCAAAAATACGAGGTCGTCTACACGACTGATCTTCAACCTCGTGTATCATCTCGTCTACCCGATCCCTATCATCATCTCCAAATTCATCATCCAAATTCTCATCCCCTAACTCATCATCATCCTTCTTTTTTTCTTCACATACATCATTCTTTACTCCAGACTTCCCATATACCTCCCCTGCTCACATGCCAAACCCATACGTGGTATTGAGGCCTAAACCCACGGCGAAAGACATGCTCCCTAACCACATGTATACTACTAACCTTGCTCACATTTCTACAATCCAAACAAGGACAATAAAAGTCGACTCTCCAGAGGATGTTTGATATTCTAATGCACTTCTACAGAATTTCGAGACCCCATTCACAAACTCAATCGATTCACGACTACCATACATCCAAGTACGATCCATCTCATTCAAGAAGACCACCTCTAATAATTAGACACAACATTCATTATAATATTCAATCATTATTAAAGTACATACACTCACATATTTAAATCACACACGTATACATCAAGCTAAGATAGTGACATGTTTAATTGTATGCATGCAGTCGAAGGTCCTTATCACTCCAACCTAACCCATCCTTGGACGTCTAATCTCACTAGTGAATATATGCCAACTTTTCAATTCTAAGGAAAATCCGGCAGCATTTCCCTACAGTTCTCCAAGTAAACAATGTAGATAATTGCTTATCTACATATGTACACAGAGAACAATGTGGAGAAACGATAAGCCAAGATTTTCCTCAGAATTGAAAAGAAGACACACATTCACCACCTAAGTGAGATCAAACGTCCAAGAACAGTCCCAACCCGGGGACTATTCAAGACTTACTCCTAATGAGTAAGTCTTGAACGGGTATCTAGGCATATATGATGATGATTCAAACAACTTGTAGATTTTATATATAGATAAATCACATTGCGTTTTCATACAATCTCATATCAACAAATAATATATATACATTATAAAAAATACATATATACATCAATAAATTATCAACTTTGTCTACATGTTAAACTATTTAGTTACCTCTTAACACCAACGACGAGCAATGAAGAGACAAGAGCTACTTGGGAATTTATTTGCCTTCCTTAGCCTCTTCTTCCTACAATTGACAAAACCCACATTGCACATTAATCATTTAGTTCAATTAAGAAAAAAAAAAGTAACTTAAAAACAAAATTAATTCATACCTAATTAACCACTCAAATGGTGGAGAAGAAATGAGAAGAGAAGAGAAGAGAAGAGAAGAGAAAGGTAGTGGTGATGGTGGAGAAGAGAAGAGAAGAGAAGTGGTGCAATGGGGGTGGACCACTCGAGTTAGGTCGAGAAGAGAAGAGAAGAGAAGAGAAGTGGGCGGCAGTGGTGCAGTGGTGGTGCACTCGAATTCCGTCGCGCAATGTGGTGGTGGTAGTAGTGGTGCACTCGAAAAAACTCGCCAATGTGGTAGTAGTGGTGGTGGTGGTGGTCGCACAAAGTGGTGGAGCAATGTGGGTGGTGGTGGTGTGTCGAATTAGGGCTCGCAAGGTGGTGGTGGTGGTGCACTCGGTTTTTCGCTCGTAATTAGTCTAAGTGAAAGAAAGAGGGAAAGTGGGAAGGATACTGTACATGCGCGCACTAAAACTCACTCGAAAAAAAAAATTCAGTTAGTAGGGCTGCGCTAGTAGTAAAGCCGCAGCCCTACCAAGGCAGAAGGGTTGCGCTTTTAAAAAGGCGCAGCCCTACACTTTGAGAAGGGCTGCGCTTTTAAAAAAGGCACAACCCTACTAACTGAAGGGCTGCGCTTTTTTTAAAAAGCGCAGCCCTTCTGTTTTGTAGGGCTGCGCCTTTTTACAATAGTGCAGCCCTTCAACAATAGGGCTGCGCTTTTATCAAAAGCGTATCCCTTCTTGCGCAGCCCTTCTGCTTTTTTCCCCTAGTGAAAAGAAGCGGAGGGACACTGACGGTGGAGGCAGCGCGACAACAGTCGGCGGTCGGCAGTCGGCCGACGGGACAACAATAGCCGGCGAGAAAAGGGAGTGAAGGCCGAAAGAGAGGAAGAAAGAAAGAGAAAAGAAAGAGAGAGAAGGAATTGGGCCGAAATTTGTGGGGAAAAAGGAGGAGAGAGAAAATAAAGTTGTGTGGAAAAAAGTGGAGTTTACGGAGTTTTTATAGTTTCTCCTTGTGGCCATATGAAAGGTAATTTGGCTCAAATAAAGTTTAATGATTAATAAACTTAGTGTTTAGGTTCTCCATATTCAATTAGGAGTCTTTTTCCTAATCCAAAAAGTGTTTGGGTTCCTCATACCCACTTAGAAAACTTTTTCCAAATCCAAAAAGTGTTTTAAACTTTTCAAGTATTTTTCAAAGCATACCTAGTCAAAATAATTTCTTTTTCATAGGCAAGTAAGATATATATTTCAGACAAAAAAGGAAACCCTTTACAACCTAACCTCCTTCCTTAACAAGTGAAGGAGCATAGCATCATCTAATTACAAAGACTCAATCCAGATTTGATCACTAACACTAATCTTCTTTGGCTTACATCCTATACTTCTATACTTCACTATATCTTTAATCTGCTTTATAATATACTCTATACTATGTACCTTCCCCAAGCCACAAAGCTTCATTTCTAGAATGCCAAGTTTAATAGACCATTGTTGCCACTACTGCTGTGTGCACAACCCTTTTACATTTTGAACCTCTTCTTCTTGTGAGCCAGTTAATCATTACTGTTAAGCTCCTGACCTGATTTGGCGTCTTACACCATTATTTTATTTCTTCAAAACACGATTTACTGAAGTGACACTTAAAAAATAAGTCATCATGATCTTCATCATACTCGCCACATAAAAGACAAAGGTTATGATCATCACAAACTCTAAATTCATGAAGCTTCACTTTAGTCTGTAGCTTGCTATGCATTGCCAACCATCTCAAAAACTGATATTTAGGAATTCCACTTCTCCCCAGATGACAGAGCACCAATGCAACTTCTCATGGTCATTAGAAAGCTTCTGGTAAACCTCCTTAATTGAGTAATGTTGCATCCGTTGTAATTGTCTGGCAATGTAATAAGCTTTTAAGTTTTCCTTGATATTGCATAATTGGCGCTAATACTAGCTACTTGTACCTGTTGACACATGATCCCACCAGATGTCTTGTTTAATGTACACATCATGCACCTACTTAACACACAAGTTATCAATTTTCTATTCAATTGCCCAAACATACTTTACTATTGCTAATATGTTCCATAGTAGACATTTCTCATGTCTAATCCTACAACATTCTTAGGAGTGCAGACTTTAGACAATTTCACATACCCAGCTTTATGACTAGAGTAATCCCCTGACCATATAAAAGCCTTGCAGATTTTCTCAATGTCAAGTAGCACTTGTCTAGGTAAAACAAACACCTGGGCCCAGTAAGAATGTATGATTAGCAATACAGAGTTTATAAGCTGGGCTCCGCCAGCAAAATAGATGTTCCTTGAACTCCATATTCTTATTCTGGCAACCATCTTTTCAGTGAGGTTCTCACATTCAGCAGCAGTGATTCTTTTTGAGCATATAGGTACACCTAAATATTTTAATGGAAGGTGCCCCCTAGCAAAACCAGATCTATGTAAAGCTCTGTGAACTTCATCCTCCCTCATGCCACTACAGTACATTGCTGACTTGTACACATTAGCATGCAAACCTGAAGTCTCAGAGAACAGCTTAAAACCTCTAAGGATCAAATGAATGGAACTGAATACTCCTATGCAGCATAAAAGCATGTCATCAGCAAAATACAAAGGTGTTATTTGCATTGATGCACACTTTTGGTGGAACTTAAAATCAGTTTGTTCACTTATTCTTTTCAGTATTCTGGATAGATAATCCATGCATACCACAAAAAGGAGGGGAGACAAGGGGTTCCCTTGTCTTATGCCTATCTGAGATGGAAAATATCTATGCATCACCCCATTAAGCATTAGAAAAAATTTAGCAGTAGTGACACAAGTCATGATATAACCAATGAACCTTTCAGGGAAGCCCAATTCGTCTAACATCTCCTTCAAGAACCTCTAGTCTATGGTATCATAAGCTTTCCTCATATCAACCTTTAAGATACAACCTGGGCTTGTCTGAGCTTTACGATAATGCCTAAGTAGATCTTGACATATCATAATATAGTGCATAATATATCTACTATGCACAAATGCTCCTTGATTCTCCATGATAATGCCAGGCATGATATCTCTCAAATCTATTGCATATTACTTTTGTGATGAATTTGTATATTTCATTGCAACATGCTATGGGCCTATAATCTCCCATATTATTAGGACATAGCAATTTAGGAATGAGAGTTATGGTGGTAGAGTTTACCTCATTCAACAATCTGCCCTGTTAAAAAAATTACAACACTACTACAATAACATCTGCTCCAACAATGTGCCAACAATCTTTGTAGAACTGGCTGCCAAAGCCATCTGGGCCAGAGGCATTGTCACCATGAATTGACCACAGAGCATTTTGGACTTCCTTCCTACTCATAGGCTTCAACAAATTTTCACAATGTTTAGCAGTCAACAGATCCCCTTTATGCATGATACTTCTGTTCACTAGTCTTCTTTCACTCATTCTAGAACCCAACGTCTTCCTGGTAATAATCAAGGAAAGCCTGTGTGACCATATCAAGTTGATCCAACGATATTCCTACATCATTATGAATGCCCAAGGTTGCATTATCCACCTGTCTCTTTTTAATACTTATTTGAAATTTTTTTGAGTTCATGTCTCCTACAAGTAGGTACATTTAGCTTTCTGCCTCACGTAACCCATGTAAACATCTCTAGCCACTTTGTTTTCTAAAGCAGCATTGGTCTCCTTTCTTCTCAGCTCCACATCATCAGGATGCTAATGCTGTTGTTCTTGACAACTTTTTAAGACCTGAAGTAATAGCCCTGTTTTTAAGAATGTTTATTTAAATGCTAAGTATATTCATTGAGCTAATTATGTTTCGGAAATATTATTTTATTTGCGATGTGGAATGTGAATTATATTGTCATGTTTGTAATATATTTATATGTTTAATTTTATAAGGTTAATATTATTAATATTATTTTATATTTTTAATTTCATTTAGTTGAGCGGTAGATAATTTCCGTATTGGAATTGGTTATGGATTCGCTTTGTAGTTTAGATTAGTTTAAGGATAGTTATTAATTATTGTTATAATTGTGAGGTGATTCTTGGAAGATAATTTTGGAGTGAAGTATCATTCAAAATGATGAAGAAATTATGTTGGTGGAATTGGATTGCGGTTCAGGTAACTTTTATGTTCAGTAAAATGTATTACTTATGCCCATGTGTGTGGATCTCTTTGTTATGTTTTCGTAATAAGTTCGTACTATGGCCATAGATATGAATGTGATGATGAAATGTCATTGATTCATTATGAATACGCAACTGTTTTTGCTGGCTTAGTTTATGAACTGAAAATAGAAAGTGGGCAAGGTATGGGTGGAGGATGGTTACTCTTTGACCTGATACGGTCGGCTACGCTCCATAACGAACCTTGGGGGTAGTATTGCTGGGCTCCATAACGAACCTTGGAGGCAACGTTTGTCCTTTGTCCAAAGCCTGTACTTGCCACTGATTGTTTAAGAGAGTGAGCTATGCCAGCGTTGTAACGAAATGAAAATGATTTGAGAAAATAAAATGTTTATAACGGGCTGAAGTAAAGGTTACGAGTTTTCCACTCATTTTGGAATTGTGTTTGTTTTGTATTTCTTCTCTGAATTTGCAGGTTTGGTGTTGTGAGCTCGGAATTCGAAGTGCAGCGAGATTAAGGTGTCATAGTGGCTAAAGGATTAAGCTTGTATTTTAGATAGTTGGTTTCTATATTTCAATATTTATAATATTTGGGAATTTAGTCGAGTTATAGGTGTAATTAAGGATATTTTTTCCGCTGCAAAGTTAATTTATTTAAGAGTTAATTCTAGTTTATGGTTGTTGAGTGTGTTTTATTAGCAGCTCGGAAGAGCGGGCTGTTACAGATGGTATCAGAGCAACCTTGCGACCGTAGGCCTAGTTGGCTACCTAGCGAGGGTAAAAGATTCTCGGGATAGTTTGAAATCAATTTGGGATTATTAGTGGTTGAGAATTGATGATCAGGAATTAGGAATGTTGAAGCTTGAGTCTATAAGTGTTGTGCTTTTGCGTGTGCTATATGATTCTGTTTATGTAAAGCTATAATGTCGTGTGTTGTTAATGTTGTTATGTGTTTTGAGAAAAACTCTATGATATGGTTAAGTAAACGAATTTTAAACGAGATCTCTACGAATGAGATGACTGGAATCCTATACTAAAATTTTTGCTCCTCGATTTTGAGTAGAAGTGGAGATACAAAAGCTGATGGTAGAATGGAGGTTGGATGCCATATGTCTTACGAGTTTGAGATTTTGGCTTTATCTAAATTTTTATTTTCAAGTTTCGAGGACGAAACTTCAAATAAGGGTGGTAGTATGTAATAGCCCTGTTTTTAAGAATGTTTATTTAAATGCTAAGTATATTCATTGAGCTAATTATGTTTGGAAAATTCTTATTTTATTTGCGATGTGGAATGTGAATTATATTGTCGTGTTTGTAATATATTTATATGTTTAATTTTATAAGGTTATTATTATTAATATTATTTTATATTTTTAATTTTGTGCATTTAGTTGAGCGGTATTTGCCCAAAATAGAAACCCAACCCATATGTTTCCTTTGTCGGTAATTTTGGAGATAAACCCCAATACCTTGTTGTCGGTCAAATGGGTAAACCTCTCCCACGAAACCCAAAATGAAACCCCAAACTCATTTTCTCAGAAACCCCAACCCCCGTGAAATTGCAAAACCCCAAAAAACCTCGTGAAACCCTGACGAACCTGATTCCCCCCCTCTCTCTCTTGTTCGCCGGCACTGCTCGCAAAGCTCTTTTCGTGGGCGCCGCCGTCCGCCGTTTTCAGATCGCCGGAGACTCGTGCTGCACCTCGCAGCCCTGTTCATCTCCCTCGCGTGTTGTGTTGTTGTTCGTGGTTGCTGTAGCACTCTTTTCTCTCCCCTGTTCTCCTCTCTCTGTCGTCGTTGTGTTGTTGTTGTTTGTGCTTGGTGTTGCTTTGCGTCACGTCGTCTGTTCACCGTTGACGGACCCTCGCCGCACCACGAACCCCCGCAAACCGCCGAAGTTCTCTGCGTCCCTGCTCAATAGAGCAGAGGTATAATATACCTTTCCCTTTTTATTTCTGATTTTCTAGTTGTAAATTAAGCCAAGTTGTTGTGGTTTGTTGTTGTCGTTGCTGCGCTATTGTTATTGTTGTTATACTGAATTCTTTGAGTAGTTGATGTTGTGTTGTTGTTCTGTTGATGGTGGTCGAGGTGTTGCTGCTGTTGTTGTTATGGTTGTTGGCGTGATTGATGTGTTGTAGGTGTGGTTGTGTTGGTTGTTGGTGTGGTTGTGAGTTGTTGATGTTGTGATGGCTGTTGTTATGTCGTGTGATGGTGGTTTATTGTTAATGGGTTATTGAAGTGTAGTAGTGTGTTTTGTTGTTGTTACTAACAGTAACTTTTGTTATTCTCAAAAGGAGGAATGTTTTATAATTTCTTATTCATGTGATTAAGTTTGCTAGTTAAGTTTGGTTTACTCAGTTCAATGATTTAGAGTTATAGTTAGGAAGAAAGAATTAAGAGAATATTAAGGTAGATAATTTCCGTATTGGAATTGGTTATGGATTCGCTTTGTAGTTTAGATTAGTTTAAGGATAGTTATTGATTATTGTTATAATTGTGAGGTGATTCTTAGAGGATGATTTTGGAGTGAAGTATCATTCAAAATGATGAAGAAATTATGTTGGTGGAATTGGATTGCGGTTCAGGTAACTTTTATGTTCAGTAAAATGTATTACTTATGCCCATGTGTGTGAATCTCTTTGTTATGTTTTCGTAATAAGTTCATACTATGGCCATAGATATGAATGTGATGATGAAATGTCATTGATTCATTATGAATACGCAACTGTATTTGCTGGCTTAGTTTATGAACTGAAAATAGAAAGTGGGCAAGGTATGGGTGGAGGATGGTTACTCTTTGACCTGATACGGTCGGCTACGCTCCATAACGAACCTTGGGGGTAGTATTGCTGGGCTCCATAATGAACCTTGGAGGCAGCGTTTGTCCTTTGTCCAAAGCCTGTACTTGCCACTGATTGTTTAAGAGAGTGAGCTATGCCAGCGTTGTAACGAAATGAAAATGATTTGAGAAAATAAAATGTTTATAACGGGCTGAAGTAAAGGTTACGAGTTTTTCACTCATTTTGGAATTGTGTTTGTTTTGTATTTCTTCTCTGAATTTGCAGGTTTGGTGTTGTGAGCTCGGAATTCGAAGTGCAGCGAGATTAAGGTGTCATAGTGGGTAAAGGATTAAGCTTGTATTTTAGATAGTTGGTTTCTATATTTCAATATTTGTAATATTTGGGAATTTAGTCGAGTTATAGGTGTAATTAAGGATATTTTTTCCGCTGCAAAGTTAATTTATTTAAGAGTTAATTCTAGTTTATGGTTGTTGAGTGTGTTTTATTAGCAGCTCGGAAGAGCGGGCTGTTACACCTGAGTAGTTACAATCTTCTTTCTCTGCAAATCAGAATACCCTTCCTTGTTCAATTTCTTTAATTCAACTTTCAATAATCTCTTCGATTTTTACACTACTTTAAACATAGGAGTGCAAACAATATCTACACTCCAGCTCCTAGTCACCAATTCATCAAAGATTGCAGTAGTTTTCCACATTACAAAGTACCCGAAACGCTTCTTTCCAAGGTCAGGGGCATGATAAGAAGTCAAAATCATAGGGTTATGATCAAAATCCCCTTCATGTAAGAACTTTGCTTCTATAAAAGGGTAAGCCTCCATCCACTCCATATTACAGATTACTCTATTTATCTTTGAGAATACTCTGTCATCTTCATTTTGCTTATTATTCCAGGTGTAAAAACACCTTGTTGCCTTTTTATCGTCCATGTTGCATGGAGCCACACACTCCTTATAATCCCCAAACTCACTGGCTCTCACAGGAGCACCCAATTTGTCTTCCATATGCACCACACAATTAAAGTCTCCCATCCAAACCCAGACAACATTATCTTTTTTTACCTACTTGAAATCTTGCCAGAGTTGCTTCCTACTCCCAACATCATTGAAGGCATAAACAAAAGTCCCATAGTACTCACTAGCACCATTTCTCACTAGTAGAATAATTGCTTATTGCTGCAGTTTTACGTATATGCAACAATATATCATGTAAAAATAAAAATATAAAATAACCATGTTGCTGCGGTTTCGGCCGAAAACCGCAACAATATGGTTTCAACGAAATTTTTTTGACTATTTGACCAAACATATTGTTGCGGTTTCTGGCATGAACCGCAACAATATATTAAAATAATATAAAAAAATATTATTTGAACCTATGCTGCGGTTCCTACAAAACCGCAACAATAGGCTTTTAAAATTAATAATAAAAAGGTCCATATCTAGGGTTTCCTTGTTAAGTTAGGGTTTCACTCTTCTCTCTCCTCCAATCATGAGTATCACGCATCTCTCCCCTCATAGTCTCTCTCTTCATCTCATCAGTGCCTCTCCTCCCCTCATCTCCTCTCTCTATTCCTCTCTCTTTTCCCTCCTCGTTTCCGCCCCTTCTCTTCTACACTTATGACCGGCGTTCATTCGTCTCCACTTATCACCGGCGTTCGTTCGTCTCGAGTCATTCGTCGTTCTTTTAAATAATTAAGGCGACTTGAGTCAGTCGTTCGTCTCGAGTTCGTTCGCACCAAGTCCGTTTCCATCGTGTTCATCTCCACCAATGTCGTTCACCGTCTCATCCGTCTCCACCAACGTCGTTTGCCGTCTTCGTCGGTCACCACCAACGTTGTTCGCCGTCTTTGTCGGTCTCCACCAACGTCGTTCAACATCTTCGTCTCCACCACCGTCGTTCGCCGCCTTTGTCTCCACCACCGTCGTTTGCCGTCTTCATCTCCACCAACGTCGTCTGCATCGGATCGTTCGTCGTCTCAACCAACGTCGTCTGCACCAACACCTTCCGCAACAAGCGTTCGTCCACACCAACATCTCATAAGTTAAGGTTTCAAGATCTAATGTCATTTTCCCATTTTCCTTTAATTTTTAATTTTCTTTATTAATTGAATGTTTCGCCAATTGTAGCCTTTTATAATAGCGGGTTTGTTGATTTCAGCCTATTCATTTCAAAATCTCCAATTGCAGCCTTATAAAATCAAGGTACCTTTAAATTTCAGCCCAATTTCATTTTCAGGCGAAATTAGCCTGATTATGACGTCATACTTAACCAACGTCTCAACCCTTTTCCACTTCCCTCCAAAACCCTCGACTTCTCTCTCTCTCTCTCTCTCTCTCTCTCTCCTCTGACCTCCATTTTCTCTCTCCTCTCTCTCTCCGCTAACCTCCATTTTCTTTCTCCTATAAGTCTCAGTGACATCTCCCAAATGTCCTCCTCCAGTAGTACCCTCATTCGACACCCTACGATTCCGAGTATATTCATCCTCACAAATTGCATCAAGTTTATTGTGCTTCTTTCGTGTTCTTACACCCAATCGGATTCCATTTCCGCCCTTATTAGGTGAAATGGACGCCGATTTAGATTTTCGCATGATAAAATACTTATAAAAAAGAGAAAAGACACCTATTTTCGGAAATGCCAACACAGAGAGGAGAGAGGAGATAAGAGAGAAGATAGAGAACATGGTGGTCCTAGAGAAAGAGGAGAGAGAAAATGGAGTTCAGAGGAGAGAGAGGAGAGAGAGCAAATGGAGGTTAGAAAGAGAGAGAAGTAGAGGGTTTTGGCCTGAAAATGATCGTTAGACCTTAACTATGGTTAACATGACGTCATTTTTGGCTTGAACATGAAATTGGGTTACAACTTAAAGGTACCATGATTATATAAGGCTACAATTGGAGAGTTTGAAATGAATAGGCTGCAATTAACAAACTCGCTATTATAAAAGGCTGCAATTGGCGAAAAATCCTTATTAATTCTATGTACTTCAATATCTCTAATTTTTTGTCTTTTGGTTTTTAAATTTTTTTCTTTATTTGCCCCGTTTTCATTTTTCTTATATATTTTGTAATTAGGGTTTATAAAATATTATTTTTATTGAATATATGGCGGTTTGGGTTAGTTACTTTTGTGTTGCTATTGTACTTTAGTGCTGCAATAGTCTCCTTGGATGAGAGAATGATATTCTTTCAAATTTAATCACAAAATAAAAATTAAAAAATTTGCCTGTATCAGGTTCTATTGCTGCGATTTTGGGCAACAACCGCAGCAATAGACCAAGATATTGCTGCGGTTCCTAACCAAAACTGCAGCAGTACATTGGACTTTTTTAATAAAAAACAAACCTATGGCTACGATTTTGTCCAAAAACCGCAGCAATATATTAATTACCTATGGTTGCCCCCTTAATTGCTGCGCAGCCAAACCGCCGCAATAGGCCATTAATGACCGTAGCAATAAACATTTATTCTACTAGTGTCTAGGCTTAATGAAACAGTGAAACAACTGGCTTGTGCGTTTGATGATACATACATGGAAAAAATTTGGATTCCACATCACAACCACCCTCCCACCTTTATGACAGTGAGTGTTTGATGTAAAACACCACCCAGGTCAGACATTCAGGTAAAGGTTTCCCATATTGGTTACCTTCACTAGTGGAAAAATGAAGAAGGGCTGCGCTAAAAAAGGCATGTAGGGCTGCGCTTTTTGACAGCAGCCCTTTTAGTAGCAGCCCTTCACTTTTTAAGTAGGGTTGCGCTAGAAAAGCGCAGCCCTTAAGCTAGAAGGGCTGCGCTAGTTAGGAAAAAGCGCAGCCCTTCTAGCCCAGAAGGGCTGCGCTAGTTAAGAAAAAGCGTAGCCCTTCTGGGCTAAAGGGCTGCGCTTTTTCCTAACTAGCGCAGCCCTTCCTACCAAAAAAAAAATTAAAAAAAAAAATTTTTTTTTTGTCATTTTTTTTACTCATAATCTCACATTTTCTGAAATTAAACAGAAGAGAAGAGAAACGAAACGAAAATACTAAACCCAAAACAATAAAAAGAATGAAACGAAAATGAAAAAAAGGAACAAAAACTAATATACAAAGAGAAGTATACAATAAGTATACAAGAACATTAATCAAAACAAAGATGAAAATACAAGAAATTATATAGAAAGAGAAGTATACAAGAACATTAATCAAAATAAACAAAGAGAAGCATACAAGAATAACATTAATCAAAATAAACAAAGAGAAGTATACAAGAACATTAATCAAAACATATAAACAAAGAGAAGTATACAAGAACATTATAGATCTGAAAATACAAGAACTACAACCTAATAATGTTTAAATACATAAAACAAAACCCAAATACATAATTTAAGGAAAAAAAAAAAATTTCGGATAACTTAAAATGGCTATTTGGAGGCTTAAACGAACTCGGATGCTTGTATATACATATATATGCTTGTATATGTATATATATATATATATATATATATATATATATATATATATATTATATATAATATAATATATATATATATATTATATATATATATATATATATATATATATAATTCATAAATTTACGAGGGATTACAATAATCCCCCTCTCCAAAGAAGTTTCGTCCCGAAACTTGACACAAAAACTCACAATTTTTCAAAAGTTTTTAACTTAACTTCCTTTTGAGAAATATTTGTGTCACTCATGTGCACACTTTTACCAACTTTAAAACCACTTATGTTACTCATGAACACATTTCCATGCGGAGAATCTATTTATTTTACCCCAATATGTGCAAATCGTCAAATTAAGCACAAAAATGCATAAAAATACCATAAAAATAGGTAAAGGCGCGAAATTCTATAACATTCTACCCCCCGCCCTTTAAAGAAACTGAGTTGTGCCCTTGTAACTCACCTCAAGAAATAACTCTGGATACTTCTTCTTCATTTCATCTTTGGCTACCCCAGTTGCCCCTTTTGACTAATGGTTAGACCAAAGCACTTTCACGATATTTACATCCCTATTGCGTGTATTACACACCTCCTTATCAAGAATTTTCACAAGCCTTTCCTCATGAGTGAGGCTACTATCAATTTGGATTCTCCTAGGCTCCGAAACATGACGCTCATCAGGGATATAATGCTTGAGTTAGGAAATATGAAACACGTCGTGCATTTTCTCAAATTCCATTGGCAAAGCCAACTTATGAGCTACCTTCCCAATTCTTTGCAAAATCTCATATGGGCCTACATATTTGGTAATTAACTTGCCCTTGTTCCTAAATCTCATAACTCCCTTAGTTGGTGATACTTTCAGAAACATTTTATCGCCTACCGCGAACTCATCTTCTCTTCGCTTTAAATTGGCATAACTCTTTTGCCTATCTTGAGCAACTTGAATTCTAGCCTGAATCAACTTGACATTTTTGACAGTCTCCTCAATAAATTATATCCCCAATACTATATTCTCACTAAAATCGTTCTAACAGATGGGACTTCTACACTTCTTTCCATACAAAGCCTCAAAATGTGCCATCGTAATACTCACATAATAACTTTTGCTGTATGCAAAATGCAATCAAGTCTAATTGGTCTTCCCAACTACCTTGGAAATCAATAGTGCACGCTCTCAACATATCTTTCATATTTTGGTTAGTCCTCTCAGTCTGACTATCGGTTGCAGGGTGAAAGGCAGTGCTCAGTTTTAATGTTGTCCCAAGATTCAATTGAACCTTTTCCAAAATTTCAAGAGGAATCTCCAATCACGATAAGAAATGATATGTTTTGGAAGCCCATGCAATCTTACTACATGATTAATATACGTCTTTCGCAAGTTACTTCTTCTTCCATGTCTCTTTAATTGGAATGACCACGGTTGACATTGTGAGACAGTCCACACTAATCCAAATAGTATCATTGCCATTTCTCGTCGTAGGCAAAGCTGTCACAAAATCCATTAAAATGAAATCCGTCTTCCATCTAAAACCTCTAAGGATCGAACCTTCCCCATGGGTATCTTATGATCTATATTCACTTTCTGGCAAGTTAGACACTTAGACACAAATTTAGCAACCTCACACTTCATGATTGGCCACCAGTAGATCTCATTAAGGTCTTTATAAAAATTGTCACCCCCAGGATGCACAAAATATGGAGTGTTATGCCCCTCATCCATAAGACGTCTCTTAAGCTCATCACATTTTTGTGGTACAAACCACCTTCCATACACATGGATCTTAAAATCGACTTCATTACCTTGCTTTATCTTCTCCTTAATCTTACCACTAGTAGAATAATTGCTTATTGCTGCAGTTTTGCCCATACGCAGCAATATATCGCGTAAAAAGAAAAAGTAAAATATAAAATAAAGATATTGCTGCGGTTTCAGCCTAAAAAAAGTTGATTGCTGCAGTTCTTGACAAAACCGCATCAATATATTCAAATAATATTAAAAAATAATATTTTAATCTATTGATGCGGTTCCTACAAAAAACCGCAGCAATAAACTTTAGAATTTAATAAAACGCGTCTGCCAAAGTGGGATTGAGGGTTCCTTCTACTAATCTCACTCCTCAGCCGTTTTTGGAAACCCTTCTCTCTCCTCCTATCATCCTCTAACCTCTCCTCTCTCATCTCCAACGTCGTTATACCGTTCTAACCCTTCTACCGTTCGTTGTTCAAACCCCCACCTCTCATCAACCTCGTCGTTCACTGTCTTCACCTCTCACCAACCTCGTCGTTCGCTTCCTTCACCTCTCACTAATCTCGTCTTCTTCACCTCTCACCAACGTTGTCTTCTTCGCAACAACTAATCTTGATCGTCGTTCGTCTTCTTCGCAACAACTAATCCCGATCGTCGGTTGTCGTTCACCAAGTCGTTCGACTCGAACCCTCATCAGTTTTTTGTTTCCTTTTTTTCGCTTTTCTCGTTGTTCCCCGTATCGGCGCATCGTTTTTTGGACTCCTCTTCGTCTACCGTCGTTTGTTATAGTTCGTTGATAGTTTGGTGATGTTTTTAATTTTTTTTTTCGATTTTCATATTTTTATGTGTAATATATTTTTCTGCTTATTTATAGTTTTTCAATTACAGTTTCTTAATTTTGTAGTTGTTGTAATGTCAATGTGGTGATGTAGTTTTTTTATTTTTTTTTTTTTTTCAGATTTTTAGGTTTCTTAGTTTTTTCATTACAGTTTGTTAATTTTGTAGTTTCTTACGTTTTTAGCTTTAATTTGTTTCTTAGTCTTTTCTTTCAGTTTTTAAATTTGTTAGTTTTTCTTTTGTATTGGGTGTTGGTAATAGTGAATTGTTATAGTTATGTAACATATTATCATAATGGTAATATAACCACAAAAATTTTACGTGTCGAGAAATTTTTATTTTTTATTTTTTTTTAACCTGCCCAACGTCTATTGCTGCGGTTTTAGGAAGAAACCGCAAGAATATTCGTATTTTTTATTAATAAATACAACATATTGTTGCGGTTTTCCCTAGAAACCGTAGCAATATTTCGTGTTATTCTGATATAAAATACTAATATTGCTGCGGTTTTTTCTAGAAACCGCAGCAACATGTTAATTACATATTGTTGCCCCCTTAATTGTTGCGCGACCAAAACCGCCGCATTAGGCCATTTAATGACAGCAACAATAAGCATTTATTCTACTAGTGTATCCAGGTGCTCGTCTCCAACTTGACCCTCTTTGCTCTCGTCGAAAACTGATAATCCCAATGATAAAGCACTCAATCTTGCCTCGATCTCCCTGAATTTAATATTTCTAGGCTAAGCCTTTGCATATATCGACACAATTGCTCAGGACTGCCAAGGCATTCATGTTATCGCTCAAATTTCTACTCAAGGCATCAACAACTACATTTGCTTTCCCTTCATGATATTAGATGTCTAGGTCATAATCCTTAATCAACTCTAACCATCTGCTCTATATCATATTGAAGGTCTTTATGGGTGAAAATGTACTTTAAACTCTTATGGTCAGTAAAGATCTTACATGTTGCCCCATAAAGGTAATGTCTCTAAATTTTCAAGGCAAACACGATTGCAACTAACTCTAAATCATGGGTAGGGTAATTAGCCTCATACGGTTTCAATTGATGCGACACATACGCAATTAGCTTCCCAGTCTGCTATAACACACATCCCAAACCATTCTTTGAAGCATCACTATATACCTCAAATCCCTTATTTCCAAACCGCAACTAGTAACTACCCTCCAAATGGACCTTTAAGAAAAGATCCATCAAGTGAAAAAAAAAATGCCCCACAACCTGCATTAAACCCTCTCCTCAATGCCTCAAACACATTCCCATTCATCTGAAGCTTGACAATATTACTTCTATTAATCCTAATGACCTCAGCTGCATACCTTGAGAATAGTGCATACTGCTCCTTGTATTCACCGACTATTAAAGCTTGTCCCTTTATCCTTGTTCTCCATGCAATGAATTTGCTAACCTTCACACCCCACTCAAGCCAAATTGTCTTAATTATGTCTTGTAAGTTAATGTTAGGGTTCACCTTAAACTTACTTTGGTAGCTTACAGCTATCCAACTTGTTCTCATCTTCTTCAGCTTTGGGGTTCTCCCACAAGTGTGTTTAGGAATATGTGTTTTCACCGTGAAATTCCTCCTCCCTCTTTCCCAAGATGCCCATATTTTCCATGGGCATCCTTTGTTCTTATTAATGCAGTGTGCACCAACCCTCTGACTATCATTTCTATTCATAGGAATGTCCCTACCAACTGAAATGGAGTAGTCAATAGGGCTTTCCTAAAGGTTTTAGCATTCTCAAACGACTTTCCAATAATGTAAAACTTGGACTTGGTACCCTCTCCTTTCTTCCAATAGCATGTCCTTGCTTTTCTTAGTTGGTTCTGGAGCAACTAGATACCCATAATCCTTATCATTTGATTCACTAGGGCTTTCTGAATCACTCCCATCACGAGTGGAAACAAGCCCATATGATGCGGTCAAATCGGGCTTACTAATGCGGTTTTGGTCCGCAACAGATGAGCTCGCAGCAGATCTCATTCATGTACTGATCCGGTCCAAATCCGGATAAGTAAATGATAATCTGATGCGGTTTTAGGTGAAATTCGCATCAGTTAATCACATTAACTGATGCGATTTTCACCTAAAACCCCATCAGATTGCTAAAATTTATGTAAAAAAAAAAGTGCAGACCTACAAGCTGTAGGTCTGCAATACATTTTGACTTCATAAATTTCACATCTAACCTGGTGGCTTATACATAGAAAACAATCCAAAATAATATATAAATACTTCTAACATATAGAAATTATCAGATTCGAAAAAATTCTAACATATATACAAATTCTAATATATTCTACGGTTTTTTCACCATATACCCCTGACAAATTTTTTGTTGCACCGTATACCCTTTCAACTTTCCAAATTCATCATATAGCCCTCACATTTCGAAAAATACATCAACTTACCCTTTTGACTAACGGTGTTAGACTTTCGTTAATCATTAACCTCTAATCTCCCCTTAAATCCTAATTAACTAACCTAAATTAAACCCTAACCCTAACCCTAACCTCTACTGCCACATCACCCCACCCCTTACCCGCACTGCCACATCACCCCCTCACCTTACCCCCACTGACACCTCACCCCCTCACCTTACCCCATTGCCACATCACCCTTTCACCACCGCCCCCTCCCCACTCCCCCTCCACCCTCCGCGCTTCCCCCCCTCCCCTTTCCCCGTCGTTGCGCATCCCCTCCCTTTCCCCGTCGTTGCGCATCCCCCCTCCCCTTTCCGCGTCGTCGCGCATCCCCTCTCCCCTTTCCCCGTCATCGCGCATCCCCCCTCCCCCCTCCGTGCAGCATCGCCAAACCCGCATGATCCTAATCCGGCTGGGTTGGGGTGGGAATGCCGGCTGAAATCGGGATAAGGGGAGGGGGATACGCGCTGCGGGTGGCGGAAGGGGGAGGGGGAGATGCGCTATGGGTGGCGGAAGGGGGGAAGGGGAGGGGTAGGTGGGCTGTGGGCTGAGGCTGTGTGACAATCCGGTCAGGTGGTGGGTGCGAAAATCCGGTCAGGTTGTCAGTGGGTCAGGTGGTGGGTGCGAAAATTCGGTCAGGTTGTCAGTGGGTCAGGTGGTGGGTCTGATTAGGGTTAGGGTTAGGGTGGATTAGGGGGTGGGTGGGATGTGGGTTGGGGCTGGGTAGTGGGCTGGGGATGGGAATGGGGTAGTGGGCTGGGGGTGGGTAGGGGCTAATGGGCTTTTAGGGTTAGGATTTTTGATTAGTTAGGTTTAGGTTAGTTAATTAGGATTTAAGGGGAGATTAGGGGTTAATGACTAAAGGAAGTCTAACACCGTTAGTCAAAAGGGTAAGTTGATGTATTTTTCGAAACGTGAGGGGTATATGATGAATTTGGAAAGTTGAAAGGGTATACGGTGCAAAAAAAAAATTTGTCAGGGGTATATGGTGAAAAAACCGTATATTCTAACAATCCAAAATAATGTACAAATTCTAACAATTTCTAGCATACACTAATTATCAACTATTGTAGCCTATAAATCAACGGCTATAAGGATGACACGTGGCTCCATCTCATCCATTACATGTGGCGCTCACTTATGTTGGTAAAGTACATGGATCATCAGTTTGTATGGGCTGAAGTATACTTTTCTGAGGAAAAGGTGTACTAAAACCCCTCTTATGGCCCAAAATTGTACTTAGCCCCAGTGAAAGCAACACCTAACTCTGTGAAAAAGTGAGGTGTACTAATCAATCAGCACCTGCCACGTGTCCCAGCATTATTTCTTAGCCAATCAGATGTCCCCGAATTAGGGTGACATCAAGGTACAACAGTCATTTCAAACAGTATAAATAGTCCTTGAAATAAGGGGAATGGTACGTTTTTCAGAGCATAGTACCGTTATTCTGCCATAAATTCTTTCTCTCTACTTTCTCTCACTAAAAGTTCCTTCATATCCCTGATACCTGACTTAAGCTTCGGAGGGGGAAATACCACCCAAACCTCCAGGGTGGGTCCCTTTTTTGTAGGTTTCAAGGCAGAGCTCAGGTCCAGGATTCAAGTTCAGATATTGTTGCATAAGTCTCCAAATTGAGAACCTAATGTAGGGGATTGTAGTATTAGTTTACAATTTTAACGCTACGTAACATTTGGCGCCGTCTGCGGGAAGACGCAACAATGACTGATTTTCACTCATCCAATGTTGCTAGGTACAGAAGCTTTGAGATACAAGTGGAAGATACAGTGGGTGATGAGAGGTTACCCCAAGGACGAGACAGGTCTTTTGTTGCTGTTTGTCTCTCTGGAGGGAGTAGGGACCCTGTCATCCAGGAGAATCTTGACCGTCCAGTGTCAGCTGGCCATCTGGAAAATGTTTTGAATGACTTCCAGGCTAGGATGGCCGCTGTCATGGAGGAGCAAATTAAAAGCAATATGCTGTTTTTTCAGGTTAATCCAAGCCAAGGCAGGAAAAAACAGTTTTACAACCTATGGTGTATAGGCGTCAGGCCTTAGCCAACACCTCCTCAAACCCAGTGCTGAAGGAATATTGCCGGGAGCACATACCCTCTAAGGGACATGTTGGGGCACTCAAGATTAACTGGCCAACTCCCTTCTTTGCCAGAATCATGGAGTCCCCTCCATTCCCAAAGGTTAAGCTTCTGACAATAGAGCATTCCGACGGTACAACAGATCCGGATGATCACTTGTCAGCATACAAATATAAGATGTATGTTCAGGGAGTTGATGATGCTACATGGTGCAAGAACTTTCCAGCCACGCTGAAAGGAGTAGCTCAAAAATGGTTTAACAATCTTCCGCCTAACTCGGTGATTAATTTCACTGAGCTTAGTATCTTGTTTACCAGCCATTTTGTCGCAAATCGACAGGAGCAGAAAACCAGCATGCATCTAGGAAAGGTCGTCCAAGGACCTAAGGAAGCTCTAAGAAGTTATGTGAAGAGATTTAATCTGGAAGCATTGCAGATCCGGGATCTAAATGCGTGAGTGGCATTTGATGCTTTCATCCGGGGTCTAAGACCTGGAAGTTTTATGTTCGATTTGGTGAAGAAGAAGATATCCACCTTGACTGAGGCTCTTCAGGAGGCCGACGCCTTTATTCATGCTACGGAAGTTTGTGTTGAAGCAAAATAGCCAAAGACAAGGAAAGCTGAAGAAACCATCCAGTCGAAAATGAGCATCCCCAAGAAAGTTGAAACTTGGGCGGTGACTTCAATGACAACTTCATCTAGAAGAAGCAAGAGATCTGAACCTGCATCATCAGCTGAGCCTATAGAGTTCAGCAAAGATCAGTACTCCATCCTCATGGAGATCAAAGATCAATATGAGCTTAAGGCACCAGCAGAAATGAAGACGGCTTACAAGAACAGAGATAAAAGCAAGTACTGTCATGTCCACAAAGATTGTGGTCATGAGACAAACAAGTGTAAGCATCTGAAAAGAGCGTTGGAGGGCTTAGCTTGCAAGGGTAAAATGAACTCCTATTTATCTCAGGCAAGTAGAAAATTCCAGAAAAAAGACAATCGTCAAGGGAGAAGAAAAGATGATGAAAGCACTGACGAAGATGTAGTGCTAGTGATTTCTGGAGGATTTGCATCAGGAGGTCCTACAAATCGCGGCCACAAGAATTATTTGCGGGAACTCAGCCAGGTAATGCTTACCAACCAAGCAGAGTCTGATCCTTTCCCAAAAATTGTGGTCAGCGAGCAGGATCGTGGGAAGATAAGAACGCGTCATGATGACCCACTGATGGTAGAGATGAAAATTGCAAATCTCAGGGTAAGACGAATCCTGATTGATACAGGGAGTTCTACCAATATCATCAGTGCGGATTGTCTGTCAAGGTTGAAGTTTGATGAAGATAATTTAGTACCAGTCAATCATCCTATTATTGGATTCGGAGGAGGAGTCATTCATCCCATGGGGACAGTCACTCTACCCGTCAGGGTAAGAGATAAAGAGGTCGCTCGAACGCTCTTTGTGAAATTCTTGGTGGTACGAGATTTGACAGCTTTTAATGTCATCCTCGGACGACCCACCTTGAACCACATCAAGGCTGTCATAGTGACTCATCTGATGCTGATGAAATTCGAGTGTGATGGAGGGAAAATTGGATCCTTATATGGAGATCAGCAAGCAGCAAGGGAATGCTACCTTACCACTCTAAAACCATCATCATGGAAAGGCGAAAAGTCAGAGCGGCGAACGGCCATGGAGGATGAGCCAACCGAGAAATTAAAAGGCCAGATAAGCTAGTTGAAGCAAGAAGTAGAAAAAGCTCAAGCGAAGCCCCTTCAAGAAAGCAAGCCGCCCAAACTCTTGCCAAGCAAGAAAAGGAAATATCTGGCCATTAAAGAAGAGAAAAATTTATCTGACGAAGTGATGGCCATCATGAGCTTGGGACTAGAACGTCCAGCGCCAGTGGAGAACCCAGTTGAAATTTGCTTGAATCAAGAACGTCCAGAAAGGACGCTGAAAATCGGATCAGTTCTTGGTTCTCAGACCAAGGTCGAATTGGTCGCGCTGCTGAAGGAGTTTGATGATGTTTTCGCATATGCTGTTGAGGAGATGCCGGGGATTGATCCCGAAGTTGTTGTGCATAAGTTGAACATAGATCTGGGGTAGAAACCAGTCCGGCAGAAGAAAAGGCACTTAGGATTGCCTGGGAACCAAGCTGTTGATCAGGAGGTCCAAAAGCTTTTAAAGTCAAAGTTCATCCGGGAAACTTTTTATCCGGATTGGATTGCCAACGTAGTCATGGTCCCCAAGCCGAACGGCACGTGGAGGATTTGCATTGATTATACTGATTTGAACAAGGCTTGTCCAAAGGACAGTTTCCCTTTGCCTAAAATCGATCGGTTGGTTGACTCCACAGCGGGGACAGTTTCCCTAAGCTTTATAGACGCCTATTCAGGTTTCCACCAGATTCCTATGTGGCCTGAAGACTAGGATAAAACCTCGTTCATTACTGAGAAAGGTCTTTATGGCTGGCTAAGGTCCAAGATTAAAGAAATCCTGCGTCTAACGGGCCGTCTGGCCACCCTTGGACGATTTCTATCTAAGTCTGGTGATAAGTGTCATTATTTCTTCGCAACAATAAAGAATAATGCGAAATTTGAGTGGACGGAGAAAGCAGAAAAGGCTCTACAGCAAGTAAAAGCGCACCTTCGGCAATGGCCCGCCCGGCCGAAGGAGAAAGATTATATGTATACTTGGCTGTATCTCCATTCGCGATCAGTGCTGTTCTCTTAGCTGAACGGGAATCAGTACAAATACCCGTCTATCTTGTTAGCCATGTACTAAAAGATGCTGAGGGCAGGTACTCAACGGTAGAAAAGTTCGGCCTGGCACTGCTTATGGTCAGCCGGAAGCTAAGACCATATTCCCTTGCTCATAGTATCCTCGTCTATATTGATCAGCCTTTGAAGCAACTTTTGCATAAGATGGATGCCTCTGGACGAATGCTAAAGTGGGCTGTGGAGCTCAACATGTTTGACTTATCGTTTGAACCAAGAAAAGCGATCAAAGGGCAAGACTTGGCAGATATCATTGTAGAGCTTACCCGGCCTACAATAGAGTGCATCTAGGATCCAGCAGAAGGAAAGCGACATTAGACCCTTATGCTGGATGGGTCGCCCACTGCCAATGGTTGTGGAGCTGGGATTATCTTTCAGTCATCAGAGGGAGACAAGTTTGAATATACCATGAAATTTCAGTTCTAGGCTTCGAACAATGAAGCTGAGTATGAAGCTTTCTTAGTCGACATCAAAATGTGCAAAGCGGCCGGAGCCCTGGAAATTGAAGCAAAGACGGATTCTTTGCTGGTAGTTAGTCAAGTCAATGGAGATTTTGAATGCAAAGAAGCATCCATGATTAAATATATGAATTTAATTAAGGAAGAAATAAAGACATTGAAGCGATTTGTTCTCGACCAAGTCCCAAGGTCGAAAAATATCAAGCCGACGCTCTCTCAAAATTAGCAAGTTCGATCGAAGGGGATGAGCCGAGGACTGTGTTTTGGGAGATAAAGTCGTCTAAGAGCATTGATCAGAAGGAGGTTCTGTTCCTCAGCCGAGAAAACGTCTGGATGAGCCCCATCATAGAATACAAGAAAACAGGACGACTGCCCACTGATCCTTTGGAAAATAAGTCTGTAAAGGCCTGGGACAAGTGGTTTGAGCTGTGGGATGGGACTCTCTACAAAAAGTCTTTTAATCGGTCACTCCTCAAGTGTATTTCTCGGGAAGGCGGCTTAGAGGTCCTAAAAGAGCTGCATGAAGGAGCCTGTGCTTCCCACATTGGGGGAAGGGCATTAGGAGAAAAGGCCTTAAGGACTGGTTACTATTGGCCTACATTAAGGGAGGACGCTTTGTTGTATGCAAAGAAGTGTGATAGTTGCCAAAGGCATGGCAACATTTATCAGAAGCCGTCTAACTATCTGACTCCAGTTCTCTTTCCCCTCCCCTTTGCCAAATGGGGAATGGATATTCTTGGGCCCTTTCCTGTAGTAGCCGGCCAGAAAAAATTTGTGATAGTAGCAGTAGACTACTTCACAAAATGGGTGGAAGCTGAAGCAATGAGAGGAATCACCACTAATGATGTGAAAGGATTCGTCTGGAAGAACCTCATCACAAGGTTTGGGATGGCTCAATCTATCGTTTTTGACAATGGACCACAGTTTGAGACACCCAAGCTCCGTGAATGGCTGGCCGATCAGGGTATTAAAGCTCACTTTGCTGCAGTTGTTCATGCTCAAGCAAATGGACAAGTTGAAGCCTTCAACAAGATCTTATCGGCAGGAATTAAGAAGAAGCCAGACAATGCAAAAGGATTGTGGGTAGAAGAGTTACAGTTGGTTCTCTGGTCGGTCAGAACAACGGCCAAGAACTCAACTGGAGAAACTCCATTTATGCTTGTCTATGGCTCAGAGGCCGTCCTCCCCATTGAAATTGAAGAGCCAACTCTGCGAGTTATGCTGTATTCAGAGGATGCCAATTGGGCTGCTCTCCGGACGGCCATAGATTAAGTTCCTGAAGTAAGGGGCAACGCTTTGTTGAGGATGCAACTCTATAAATTAAGAATGTCTCAAGAATTTAACAAGAGAGTGGCAAGGCGGCCACTGAAGAAGGGAGACCTCGTCCTAAGAAAAATGGAAGCAGTCGGCCGCGCCAAAGAAATGGGTAAGCTGACCCCCAATTGTGAAGGACCTTACAAGATTGTCCAAGAAGTTCAGAATGGTACCTTCTGTCTGGAGTATATGGACGGTCGTTCTGTTCCCAAGACGTGTTCCACGTCTGATACTTTGAAGAAATACTTTGTTTAAGATAGCTAAAAGCAGTGTAATCTTTTTGCTAGTACACGTTAATGAAAAAGTAGAAATGTATACATGTATCTTGGCTCCCAGCCAAGCAAAATTTATATAACACAAATCTACTTCCCTCCTATGACTGTCTCTTTGTTTGATATGTTTGCCTTATTTAGTTGTCCAAAGGCACATACCATCGGCCAAACCGACATACAAAGCAGAACAGCAAATAAAAGCATCTTCTATTAGGAGACCGGCGAAAATGTTAAAATCCTATAACGGATAGCACATGACGAAGGCCTACAATTAGTTAACTTAAAGAGTTAACATCTCCTAAACGAAGGCGGCTGGAATTAGGACGCTTTAGTAAAATTGTCCTACTTTCCACCCAAAGGCCATACCCTGAGATAACAACCTTAGTAAAGGAACAAGTTATTTCAAAATTTTAAACAAGGATGGACGAGTTGCCCTAACATAAAGTGTTAGGCTATCTAGCATCAGTGTATTATGGTCATTCTCTTTCTTGAATCAAAGAAAGGTCACTGAGACCTCTTCGTCCAAGAAGGGGGCATATATGGACTAAACATACGACTGCAGATAACCAAGTCCTTGTACAGGTTTTAACGAACCATGTCCAAGATTTAGATACCCAAGATTCAGGCCGGTAAGTTTTTTAACTTGGCATATCTGATAAATGAATTAAGTCTTCGGCCAATGAACGCTGATCGCATAGGCCGAACTATTTTCGTACTTAGCATTGTTTTTCTGAATAATTGGTTTTAGACGTCATAAGTATGAGATTCTGAGACAAAGATGTAAAAAAGAAACTCTTTTATAAATAATTAAAAGAGAAAATTACAACTTAGTCTAAAAATGCAATAAAAAAAAGGTCCTACAAGGCTAAGTACAAAAGGCCCATGACCAAGACTGAGGGAAGGGAAAACTAAGCCTCTGGGGACCAGTGTTATCTTCGTCCTGAGCTTCAGGGTCGGTTTCTTCTTCTCCTTCTTCGTCGTCCTAAGACTCCTGAAAGGTTGGACAGTGGCCTTATGAAGACTATCTTGGAAGTCCAGCCGACGGACGAATCTTGGGATATATATATATTATCCTCCTCGGCCAACATCTCAAACGCCTTCACAGCCCAGGATTTGGAAGTATTGATCACCTGGTTCAGGGCTTCCTTGGCCGTCTCGAAAGATGACTTAGCCTCTTCTGCTACGGCGTGGTTTTTGCCTTGAAGATAACAGTTTTCTCTTCGAAGCTCTGTCGCTGCCAGTAGGGCCGAGTTTCTCTTGTCCTTAAGAGAGCGTTCCAAAGTAGCCCTCTCGTCCAGAAGATCCGTCAGCTGGAGTAGGTAAGTTTGATTCAAGGCCTCGATTTCGGCGGATTGTTTTTCCCAGGCCTCCCTCGACTGACGGTGCAACACTTCCTGATCAGCCATTGAAAACTGAGCCAGGTCTGCTGCTTTGGTAACCTCCCGGACGAGCTGCTTGCTTTCCTTCCTAAGCAGTCTTGCCCAGTCCTCAGTAATCATGCTGCGAGCAAAGAGCTGAAATAGGAAAGACGAATATAAGTTAGGACGATTACAAAAGTGAGAATATATGCAAGTACAAAAATAAGGCGGCAAAAGAATAAGAGTATACCTCAGCAGTAAGTTGAGACATGTAGCCTGCATGTCCTGACGAATCTCCCCTCAAACTTTTGATGTAAGGTTCAGGGAAACATTTAAAAAGCTTCTGTTTGAGCTTCTCACGATCAGTCGAAGTCATTCTCGCAAAGGCGACCGACGATTCGTCGTCTGATATTGCGGGAGACCCATCAGGAGCTGGTTCAGCTGCCCCTTTTCCTTTATCTGTAGAGGAGACTTACCAATATTTCGGACGGGTATGACTACGGCTTGTTTGTTGGACGGACTCGTCGGCCGCCGGCCAACGCACAAAGTCCTAATAATGTTGGAATAATAAGACTCACCAGAAGTTCGAGAGGCTGATCTAAAAGCCGCCGACATTTATTTGGGACACGAGCTTGGCCACCGGCCCAGAGAAGGCCGTCCCATCTAAAGTCGCGTCCGGCTGGGTAGAAGTTTTCTTCGTCTCCTCCGTCTCATCCAAGGACGCAACCGCGTCCGGATGCTCGGAAGTGAGGGGGAGAGAAAGGTCAATAGGGCCGGCATAAGTAACCAGGGCCCTCTCCTCAGAAGAAGGAAGAACTTCCTCTGCTTTAGGAGGAATCTCGACCTTCGGCAGGGCCGGCCGAGAAGGCTTCTTCTTTTTGGCTGTAAAGCCTTTGGATTTTTTCGGGTGAGGAGCTTCCCCGGTCATGGCCGGTCTCTTCTTTGAAGCCGCCTTCTCCGCCAACGCCTTGGATGTTGGGGGCATTTTTCTGAAAAAGAAAACAAGTAAAAGTCTTAGCGGCCAGTAAAAGAAGGAAAACGGCCAAGAATATTTTGTCCCTAGTGGACAGAACTCTGTTAAAAGAGGAACCCGTCCTACAAAAGTTGAAAGCAAGATGAAGAGCATTCTCTGCAGAAGGAAGCCGGCCAATAAAAGTTGGACGACTTCCCTCCCAGACGAATACAGGTTTTGGCCGACTTCCTCTTTGGAGCAGGGTCCGTCTTAGCTATAACACCCGTCCAAGAGGACAGAATGTTCGCTCTTAGACGAACTTTGTGGGTTTAAGGAAGGCGGCCAAGATACCCCAGGACGATTTGCTCCTTAGAGAAAGGATTCGTCCAAACAAAAAAAAAACAAACAAAATATTACCAAGTATACCAGGGTATCCGTCCTCTTCTCAGAGCCGGTTTGGCTATACTCCTTCTAGAGGGAGTCTGCGAATTTGGACGAACTCATATCTCCTGTCCAAGATTTCTTGAGCTTTGCTCTGGCCCAATCTGTATAAGAAAAAGAGCGTAATCATATTAATGGTTGTCGTTGGACGAGAAACTTTACTTGTGAAAAATTGCAAGTTATACCTCTATCCTCGGCCCGCCGCAAGCCGGCGGCGACCAGGAAGTTATCACTGTAAAACATCTCTTTGAAGGGGATCCAATTGGACAGACCCTTAAAGGAAGAGTTATTGATGGAATACTCCGATACTCTGAAGTACTCCATCATTTCTTCTGCTGAAGTACTCTTCAGCTCTAAATAGGACGTTGTTCGTCCAGTATTTGTAGTAGCTCGGCTGAAGTACCGGAGCCGTCTGGCAACGACCTCATTAGGCGCCTGGACGAACAGAAATTCGGTATTCCAGGCGTGCATCTTGGACGTTTTGTCCCAAGACGTTAGGTAGTCCTGACGATTGCACACACTGAACCAGGCTCCGTCCACAGTGTGGGGGACCTTGGATACGTATGTATTTGAGAAAAGGCGGCCAAGAAACGGTCGACACCTTTTAGCTTGCAGACGGCTAAAAAGGTTAGGATATTCTGCCAAGAATTTGGGACAAGTTGGTTGTGTCCTATGTTATAGTAATGTAGAAGGCGGCTGATGAAGGGATGCAAGGGAAAGCGCAACCCGGCATTCAGGGCCAGCCGATAAACAGCGAAATGGCCAAGAGGAGCACTAAGTATAGTGTCCTCTCGGCCAGGAAGGACAAAACGGTAACCCGGCATGGGCATGGGCGTAGAGAAGTGTTTGAGGTCAGAGCCTACCCGTCCTAGCCAACTGTTGTCGGCCAGAATGAACCTAGGTCGGATAAAGGGCCCAACCGGCGCCTTATTTCTGAAGAAGTGGGGGACGACTCCTCAGAGTCACTAGCCGGACTGGAGGAGGCTTCCACCTCATTGACCTCGTCTGTGGCTGTCTCTTGCCTGGACGGGCTGGGTTCTGGAGACCCCCTAATAAGAGTTTCTTCCTGGACGCTTCCAGGAGAAGGAATTTGGTTTGCTGGCCGGGCGCTTTGGACCTCACGCTCCCTGTCAGCGGGAATTCGTCCGGTTGATGCCTCCATCTATGAGCTGGAGGCCGAAAGGTTTACCCCTCGTCTGATGCGAGCTGTTTGCTTGACGCGCGCCAGGTTACCCTGGGTCGTCTGACTTTGCCGTCCATGTCCAAAATAAAAGAATGCATGGCCGGCCGAGATAGGCCCAACTCTAGAATATACCGAAGAAAAATGGCTCTCTATTCTTGGGTCAGAACCAACCCTTGAGCGGTCGAGGATATTCGTTGAAGAAGACGCGTCCGTTTTTCTTAAAAATGCGTGAAAATAAAAGGAAAGTAAAATAGAGAAAGGAATACCTGTTGAAAGTGCTTGGACGAACGTTAAGGACGAGCTGGATGAAACTTCGGACGAATTTGAAAGCACTTATCAAGAACTTGGACGAAGGAATTTTCTCTCTCTAAAAGCTCAGTATAAATGGGCAGTGTCTCTCTCTCTAGAAAATTTCTAAAAGAACGTGAAAATGATTCCAGAAACGACAAAGGGTTATACTTATAGAGGGGTCACAGTGACCCCCTCATCCGATAAAAATAACCGTTGCATACCAAATGTCCTTGAGGGTTGACCTGATAAGACCGGCTAAATGGCGCCCCTTTTTCGAAAAAAGAAGGGCAGTTCTGGTCGGCGGAAAGAGGAAATCAACCGTCTTAGCGCCCAAATGGTAACTTCCTCTTTTAAGGGGCAAATGTTGTAGCCTAAAAATCAACGGCTAAAAGGATGACAAGTGGCTCCATCTCAACCTTACATGTGGCGCTCGCTTATGTTGGTAAATTACATGGATCTTCAGTTTGTATGGGTTGAAGTACACTTTGCTGAGGAGAAGGTGTACTAAAACCCCTCTTATGGCCCAAAATTGTACTTAGGCCCAGCGAAAGCAACACGTAACTCTGTGAAAAGGTGAGGTGTACTAACCAATCAGCACCTGCCACATGTCCCAGCATTATTGCTTAGCCAATCAGATGTCCCCAAATTAGGGTGACATCAAGGTACAGCAGTCATTTCAAACAGTATAAATAGTCCTTGAAATCAGGGGAAAGGTACGTTTTTCAGAGCATAGTACCATTATTCTACCATAAATTCTCTCTCTCTCTAGTTTCTCTCACTAAAAGTTCCTTCATATCCCTAATACCTGACTTAAGCTTCGGAGGGGGAAATACCACCCAAACCTCCAGGATGGGTCCCTTTTTTACAGGTTTCAAGGCAGAGCTCAGGTCCGGTATTCAAGTTCAGGCGTTGTTACTTAAGTCTCCAAATTGAGAACCTACTATAGGGGATTGTAGTATTAGTTTACGAGTTTAACGCTACGTAACATCAACTATACTCAAATTTCAACATATATACAACTTTTCATCCATAAAAGTCATAAAACTCTTCTAACAATGTAAATAAATACCAAAATAACATAGATACAAAAATCTACAGAAATAATAACTTGAAACAATATGTGATTTTTGGGTCATAATAATGAGAACGACTCAACAAAACAAAAAAAAAATCAAACACATTTACATTGACAAATATTTCCGATGATAATTTACAACCTGAAATCACAATCCAACTGACGGATAAAATGAATCTCATTTTTCGGTCATATCACAAGAACAGTCGAAGAAACAAAAAAAGCAAACGAAAATGGAAGTGAAAAAATAGAAAGAAAAATGGAAGCCAAAAAAATCAAAAAAACCTACACCCAAAACAAGATCCAAAACTAAATCCTAAATAAAATAGAAAAACTCCTGTAAAAAAAGATAAACGAAAAAAAAACAACCCCAAAAAACAAATCTAAAAATTAAATCCCATAAAAACTCAAACAAACCCAATTTCTTATGTGCCGCTAATGGGGGGCGTTTTGCAGATGGTGGGCGTTTCACTGATGGAGGGAATTCGTCGGTGTTGCGATTCGTCGATGGTGGCTTGAATTCGTCTGTGGGATCGAGAAGATTCGTCGGAAGTGAATTGAATTCGTCGGAGGTGAATTGAATTTGTCGGAGGTGAATTGAATTCGTCGGTGGTGGATAGTGGGATCAAAGAAGACTCATTGGTGGTGAAGTAGACTCGTTGGTGGTGAGAGGATGAGAGAAGGAAGTAGAAACTCGTGGGTTAGAGGATTAGAGAGAGGGAAGAATGATAGAAGAAAGGAAAGGGTTTTGTGGGTGAGAGGATGAGAGAGAGGGAAGATGGGTAGAAATATAGATCGAAAGGGGCCAATAAATTGCATCATATTTTTTAAAAAACCGCAGATTTTTTTGAGTGATTAGGGTTTAATTTGGGCGTGTTTAATGCCAACTTTCCCTCCCATTTTTTGGTTGCTTTTTGGATGCGGTTTTACAAAAACCGCATCCGTTACTAAGTGACATATAAGGTTTTTTCCACTAGTGCATCTTCATCAAACCCAGTTTCACTAATGTTAATGCTCTTGCCCTTGGTCTAAGCTAGCCTATTCAATATCTTCAACTCCTCATCATATGATAAGTGCTTCTTTTTTTTCCTCCCTCACCCCATTTGTACCATTAACTACCTCAACATCATCTTCATCGGTTCCTTCTGTCTCATAGTCTACGTCTGCTTGGGTTACATTTGTTGAAGGAATAGGGTTCTCTACTTAAGTCAGTAGGTCAAGAAAGGAATTAGTTTGGCTATTGAGGTTAACTTGAGCTTAGGTCTGGCTGCCTACATGAATATGGTCTTCTATATCATAGTCATGGTCAATGTAGATATGAATCACTTTGTAGGTCATAAGTAATGATAGGAATGGGTCAAATGTACTTTTATCATAACCAAGAAACCTTATACCATTGTTGAAGTCCTTCCTAGGGTCTGCGTAATGAAGTTTCATTATGTTCTTATGACCTAACCTGCTAATCAAGTCTTTCAAGTAAGACATACTCATACAATCAGGTATGTCCTCAAACACACTAAAATCCCCCCATTGTACACCATACCACATTCAAATGTCCATTTTCCACCATGATGCACAATCAAACATGGATTAAGTGCAACTTTTGCAACAATATAAGAGCAAACAAAAAAAATGAACTAAATGAGAATATGTGTACCAAAATCAGTCATTTTCATTCATTTCATCATCAATATAGTTGGCTCATCATGTAACACTATCAACCAACCAAGCAGAGCCAACTTTGTATAATCAAAACAATCATGTCATAGCAGTGACAAATGTCAAAAACAAAAACCTAACTTTTTACATATGGCTATGACAACCATCCTAATACAATTAAAAAAAAGCTTAACAATAGGCAGCTACCAACCCAAAAAACTACATCTGCCTACCCACAACCTCCCCCATACACAACCTACAAAACCATAGTCCTCCTTGAAGAGTCAGGGGAAGCCATCGAAATACACAGTCATGTCTTTGGAGAGCCTAGCCATCAGGTCCACCCCATTGTTATAAATTATATCCTTGAGGGTCCACACCTTAAAATCATTATTATCAGTTCCAAAGTAAGGCTGTCGCAATGAAAGCTACCTCAACATTCATTTGAGCTTCCCAATCCAGCTTTGAGAATATGTGGAAGCAAAGGGTGTTTTGCTCACGGCAGAAGGGGGTGTGCAGCAGCTAGGGTAGTCAATCCTATGCAAAATTTAAAAAACTCAAATGGTTTAAAAAAATTCGACTTTAACAAATCCTATTTTCTGTAGGTGATTGATGCGATATTTTCTCCCCCATTTCTTCCAATTTGTTTATATGTATTCATCAGCTGTAATTCTGATTTTGAGCCACTCCATGATCCCAGTACAAATCGATCTCCTGAAATCACACTAAAAGATAGATGAGTGCAATCATCCTTCCCACTTTGACATAACATACATTTGACATCAACACATAACCCTACAACAGCTAGTCTTCTCTGGTTCTCACTCTTCCCAAGGCAACTATCCAAGCTATAAGAGTGTTTGGGAACATTGAAAGTTGACCAAACCCAATTATGCCATTGAACAAATTCAAACTGTCCATTTAGCCAATTGTAGCCTACTTTGGAAGTATATTTCTTGCTTCCATGAAGCCAGTTGTTTTCAGCATTATATCCTTCTTTAACAATTTCCTTCACTCTACAGATGTTCCTCCATCCCCAGCTGGCATTGGCATGACAAGTGTAGCCCCACCAGTTAGCATCTTGAATGTAGATAGTATGCACCCATTTTATCCAAAGCAAATCATCCTTTTGTGCAACTTGCCATGCATACTTACCCATGGCAGCAATATTCCAAGTCCAACTGTCTCTGATTCCTAGACCTCCATTCTTTTTAGGAATATAAACTCTACTTTAGGCCACTCATTATCAAATTATTAGGAAGAATGAAAATTTGAGCCCAAAAAGTATGCAAACTAATCCAGACAACATTGATTAGTGTTACTTTTTGTAGCATATAACAGATCCTTTTAATATTTTATCCATAATAACATCGAAGTCAACTTTGCACAATTTCCTTGCTCTGATTGGCATTCCCAAGTATCTAAAAAGAAACTCTCCTCTCTTGAAACCACTGGCTTGCAAAATTCTACCTGCAACTTCATCCTTTACATTGCCAAAGTTGACTGCAGTCTTCTCTTTGCTGGCATGTAGCCGAGACACCTCAGGTTAGAAAGCAATCAGAGCTCTTTTCATCAAGATTGCAGATTTCACCTCTCTCTTGCAAAATAACATCAAGTCATCAGCAAAGATCAGATGACTAACTCTCAAAGGGGCACATCTGTGGTGAAAAGTAAACTGCTCCTTTTTACTCATCACTATCATTAATCTTGAAAAATATTCCATTAAAAGGAAAAACAGAAGAGGTGACATTGAATCCCCTTGTCTAATGCCCGTCTTGCCCTTGAAAAAACCACACATACTTGTCATTGATACTCAAGGTGAAAGATGGAGTGATCAGACAAAGCATCACCCACTCAATGAATTTTGTAGGAAATTTTAAATTCACCAGCAAGTCCTTAATAAAGCCCTAGTGTAAGGAATCATAAGCTTTCCTTAAGTCCACTTTCATAGTAAATCTAGCAGGGCCAGTTTTTCTTTTGTAATGCTTCATAATATCTTGACATAGGAAGATATTGTGAAGTATAACATTATTTTTTACAAATGCACTCAGAACTTGATTAACCAGGCTATGTATGACCTCAGCTAATCTCTTGCAAATCATTTTAGAAATGATTTTATACATTACATTACAACAAGCAATGGGCCTAAACTATGTAACATCCATATGTTGATCACATTAATTTAGGGATCAGGCACAATGTAGTAGCATCAACTTCTTTCAATAGCTTACCACTTTGAAAGAAGTCCAAAACGGCAGTTGTGATGTCAGGGCCTATACAACTCCAGGTTTCCTTGAAGAATCCACTAGTGTATCCATCAGGGGCAGGAGCTTTAGTCTCCTCAATTGTCAAATAATGCTTCCTTTACATCATCACAAGTAAAGTCTTTGTTAAGCCTTTGGCTCTGACTTGGAATCACAATCCTACCTTCTCTAATAATGGTCTTGCTCACCTTCTTCTGAATGTGTTCTTGCTGCCCCAACAGCTTATCATAATACTGTAGAAATGGATCTTCAAAGCTGCTCTAGTCTTCAGTCCATACACCATTCGTATCCTTCAATCTACAAATATGGTTATGGGTATTTCTCTTTTTTAAGCAGGCATGAAAATAGGCAGTATTAGCATCTCCACCTTTTATCCACTCTCCTTTCACCTTTTGCTAAAGAAAGCTAATTCTAGCTTTGTTCAACATTGCATATTGTTCACTAGCCTCCTTTTCTTGTCTCTGTAACTCATGATTACCAGTATTTCTATGCACTTCCTCTTGGATGTCTAACATCTGCTTTTTTACAACATCAGCTGGATTCAATATCTGAAAAATGCTCTTCGTTAAGGAGCTTCTGATAAGTCGGTTTTTAGTTGCATATAAGTCTCATTTTCATGAAGATTTTAGTGCATATTAGGTCTAATTGCATGATTTGGGCATTCTTTTGAACCATTGTGTTATTTCGAGATACTTTCGGATCTTTCGTGTGATTTTCAGGTTATTGAAGCCGATTGTAACTAAGAGAAGCTAATATGCTTCGTAGATGGTCTAGATGGTGGTTTCCGGATGGGAGAAGATGAGTTTGAGTGCTTTTGGAGTGGAAGGAATGACGATATCAAAGATTACTCTCTTTGCGGGAACAAGCAGAACTTTGCTTGCCCACGCACCATGGCGCATGCCCAAGCGAGATCTCGCTTCCCGTGCATAATTGTAACAAAACCATCAAAAACCTTATGTTTTGCGTGCACGTCCAAGCAGAATTTTGATTGCCCGTGCACAGTCTTGCACGCCCGTACAACTTCTCGCTCGATCGGGCACGCTGTTGACCAACTTTATTCGCGACTTTTGATCATTTCTTTTTTTCAATTTAAGGAGGCATTATTAGGTTTTGTAAAACATACTTTTTGGTACTTTTTCATTATGAGAGAAGAGAGTATTACTTTTTAGAGAGCTTTTGAGGGAAAGACTCCATTATTGAACCTTGAATTCTACAAGTTGATCCGTTCAAGTAAAGATTAAGTTTTTCTAATCTCTTTTTTTCCTTTATTATTATTATGTCTTTCAATTTATTTATTATTTGCTTTGTTATTTCAATTATGAGTGAGTAGTTTTATAATCTAGGGTTAAGTTGAACCCTAGCATTGATTAATACATGAATCCCTCCCATAATCCCAATTTGATGTGATTAATTGTTCTCGCTTGATTGAATTGTTCTTATTTTCATTGTCATACTAGGGATAGATGATTTTGAATTGATTCCTTATGTCTTATTTTCAATGGGAATTGAATTTAGATGGCTTTGTTGATTCAATCAAGAGTATGAATATCTCTATAGGAATAAGTAGATAGGATTAATAGGAATTTATTTATGATGCCATGTTTAATGTCTCTTTCTTGCATGATTCTATGGGAATATGATTGATTGCTTGTTTAGAGTAGCCATTAGTACTTGGGAGAGATCTTTGGTAGTTATAGAGTGCATTACTCCTTTTGAATCATTGATTATGTTTATTAAGATGGGAATTATTCATGTATTATTCGTGCTAGTGGGGATACTTAATTCTAGATGTTTTTATTGATTGATTTTATCTCCTGTGCTATCGTTAGTTGTTATAGTCTAGTGTTAGAATTAGTTCAACGCCTTTTTCCCATTGTTTGTCACTTGTTTAGTTAAATTGGGTCAAGATTTCTAGTGTTTGATACTGCTTGTTCCTGTGGATTCGACCTTGACTTACCCTACTACATAGTTAGGAGGACTAGTTAGGATATTATTTTTGTTAGGTGCACGACACGCCTTTTAAATTTTGGCGCCTTTGCCGAGGACTAACGATATTAGATTAGTTTATCTTTGATTTATTTAGCTAAACTTATTTTTGTTCGATCATTGTTACTCTATTTGTTGTTTGATCTCTTTTTTTCAGTCTTTTTGTTGCGTGCGCACTCGGGTTCACAAGATCTAATTACTCTTGATCGCGAGATCAAAGTTACAGCAAGGAGATTAGGAGGTCAAAGAAGAAAACAACAACAAGAATCAATAATGGGAGACGAAGCACCACCAAAGTCTCTAAGGGAATATGCTATGCGCGATGAGACCACCAGCATCATTATGATACCAACAACAACTGCTACACATTTCGAGCTCAAGCCACAGTTCATCCAGTTCATCTCACACGACTCATATGCGAGAACATCCAAAGAGAGCCCTACTGATCATTTGGTTAACTTCTTAGAAAAGTGCAATACTTTGAAATTAACAAATGTTTCTGATGATTTGATTTGATATTGTGCTTTTCCTTTTTCTCTCAGGGGACGAAGCAAAAGAATGGTTTAAAGAAGAAGAAGTGACGAAGATTGCCACATGGCCAAAACTGAAAAAAGGCCTTTCTTTACAAGTTTCTCCCTCCTATGAGAACTTCCAAGTTCAGAAATGAGATATCTGGTTTTAAACAACATGAATTGGAGTCTCTCTATGAAGCATGGCAGAGATACAAGGCTTTGCAAAGGCAGTGTCCACACATGGCATTCCTGAGTGGATGTTGATTTAGACATTTTACAATGGTCTGAAGCATGAAGTTCAAAGATCTATTGATGTCGCATCTGGCGGTACTTTCATGTCCAAAACTCCAGAAGTTGCGAAGACATTGTTGGATGATATGGCTGCCAACAATTACTTGAATGACTGGAGTGTGTCTCGTGGTGCCCCTAAAAATGGAGGTAAGTACGAGGTTGCTGCTATTGCTACTTTAACTAACACTGTGCAAGTTTTGGCAACTAAAGTTGATCAATTGAGTAGCGGATTAATAGCACACAACAAGAATTCGCCTTTTTAGCATCTAAATTTAGCGTCTAATAGTATAAGTGGACGGTAAATTCAAAATTAGCGTCTGATATATGACAGACGTAGATTAGCGTCCGCTTTCTTGGTTTATAAAATCCGTTCTTATAAACAGACGCTAATTAGCGTCCGTTTACAAAAACGGACACTAATTAGCATCTGCTAAGTAAATTAGGGTCCGTTGGCAGACGCTAATTTATTGGTCTTACCAAAATTAATCGACCAAATCGTCTGTCCATAACTCCATACCGCCGCTTGTCATACTTAAAATCCTCTTTCACTGAAATCTCTCTCACCTCAATTCTTTCCTCTATCTAACTCTTCATCTCCCTCAAACTATTAATTTTCCTCAGAAAAATTGTGGTTTTCGTTATTTCTCTCGTTTAAATCTGGTATTTTTGTTCAGTTGGTTGTGGTTAGGGTTTTGTTCAGTTGGTTGCATCGTCGCCGCTTCTGTCTCTGAGCATCATCGCCGTCTTCAAGCATCACCGCCGCTTCTTTATCAGGTATATTTTATTTTATTTTTAATTGTCGTTTAAATTTTCATTTTTGGATTTTCAGTTTTTGAATTCTCAGTTTTTGGATTTTCATTTTTCAATTTTCGTTTATGAATTTTCGTTTTTGGATTTTCGTTTTTCAATTTTCATTTTTTTAATTTTCGCTTTTTAAATTTTCAGTTTCTTAATTTTCGTTTTTTGAACTTTCATTTTTGGTTTAAAATTTTCAGCTTTAAAATTATCCTTTTTACATTTTTAGTTTTTGAATTTTGTTTTCAATTTTCGTTTTTGGATCTTCGTTTTTGCTATTGTTTTGGTTTGGGTGGGTCTGTTCGTAGGGTTGTTTGGGAGGGTGGTGCTTTCCGACTCGTGTGGGGGTTCGGGTGGGTGGGGTTAGGGTTTCGCATTTTGGGTTTGGTTTGGGGGTTTTCGAGGGTGGTGGGTCTGGGGTCTTGGGTTAGGGTTTCAGATGGGTTTTTGGGTGGGTTGGGGTCTTGGGATAGGGTTTCACCAAGAAAGCATTAACTGCAGGCTCTTTAATACCAAATGAAAGTATGATAGAATACACTTCATATTCTCTATCAATAAAATCTCACTTTGGCTACTGAAAGTCACCATAGATTTGCTTTCCTTGGAATATTTAGTTTGCTTGCCTATAATGATGAGAAAATGTAAACAACAAAGTTGAGATTTCAGCAACTTTGTGGCTTACCTGTATAAAGTAAGGCTCAAGTTATTGTTTGTGATTTCAGTGTTGTATAAGGCGCATGGTTCACACCATTATGTGCACTTGTATAAGCTTGTAACATGTAAGTGTAGATATTGCACTTGAAAATGGTGGAAAAGCAATGAAAATATATTGAACTTGAATATTACATTTTGAAGTTTCAGTTTTCTGGTTGTTAGGGTAAAACATGACTCATGGGTGGTTTTGTTTTAATAATTATGTACAAATTATTCTTTCCTGTGTTACAACTGGTCGAAACTTGTATGAGATATCGAGACGTCTATGTTTACGTCAAGGCTACATTAGATGTTGTTATGAATAAATTTACATCATTGAGGTAGATTTACTTCTATTCATTCTATGTTTCACTATATCTGGAACTGGACTTTTACTTGATGTGCATCTTATGACAATAAAACTTCACAGTGAGTTTAATGTAATGCCATGTTTGTAGATACTTTAAGGGGCCAGAACTTCTTGTTGATTTACAAGACTATGACTATTCTTTGGACATGTGGAGCCTTAGTTGCATGTTTGCTGGGATGGTGAGTTGCAGCTCTTATTTCTTCAAATTGTATGATACATTGGCATTACTCGTAACTCATGATGGCTTTTTTGTTGTTTTAGATTTTGGAAAGAGCCATTCTTCTATGGTCATGACAACCATGATCAGCTTGTAAAAATTGCTAAGGTATGCTTGAGATGTTACAGAATACCAACTTTATAGTTCATATGGTTCATGATGTTGATAGTTTCTCTTTGACCATTTACATTGTTTTTTATATAAGATGCATTTCCTGTATATATATGAAGTTCCTATACACTAGGGGAAAAAAAGGAAGGGCTGCGGAGGAAGGGTTGCGCTATTCTAAAAGCGCAGCCCTACTAGTGAAGGGCTGCGCTTTTGTACAAAAGCGCAGCCCTACACAACAGAAGGGTTGTGCTTTTTTATAAAAGCGCAGCCCTTCACTCAGTAGGGCTGCGCTTTTAGAAAAAGCGCAGCCCTTCTTACTTCAGAAGGGTTGCGCTTTTTCTAAAAGCGCAGCCCTACTAAGTGAAGGGCTGTGCTTTTATAAAAGGCGCAGCCCTTTTGACTAAGTAGGGCTGCGCTTTTGAAGAAAAGCGCAGCCCTTCTTAAAAAAATTTGAAAATTTCAAGTTCGCGGGCTTCAAATCTTAAGCGGGATTCGTCAAAGATATTATCCCTCATTCTCTGTCCTCTCTCACGTCCCTCATTATTCCTTTGCTCCTTCTCTTTCATCCTCTCTTCTCTCTCAAAAACTCCCATAAACATTTGCGACAAAAATCCTGAAATGATTTGCACTAAACATGCCGACGGAGTCCGATTGCCTATTGTGATACATTTTCGGAAGTGGAATGGGCCAACGAGTCAAACACACTGTTATGCTGTGATGTTTAGGCTTTTAAAGCCATCCGAGTTCGTTTAAGCCTCCAAATAGGCATTTTAAGTTTTTCCGAATTTTTTTTTTCCCTTAAATTATGTATTAGGGTTTTGTTTTATGTATTTAAACATTATTAAGTTAATGTTTGGAGATAGTTCTTGTATTTTCATATCTATAATGTTCTTGTATACTTCTCTTTGTTTATATATTTTGATTAATGTTCTTGTATACTTCTCTTTGTTTTGATTAATGTTCTTGTATACTTCTCTTTGTTTATTTTGATTAATTTTCTTGTATACTTCTCTGTGTATATAATTTCTTGTATTTTCATCTTTGTTTTGATTAATGTTCTTGTATACTTCTTATATACGTATATTAGTTTTTGTTCCTTTTTTCATTTTCGTTTCATTCTTTTTTTTGTTTTGGGTTTAGTATTTTCGTTTCGTTTCTCTTCTCTTCTGTTTAATTTCAGAAAATGTGAGATTATGAGTAAAAAAAAAAAAATTATTTATTTTTTGGTAGGAAGGGCTGCGCTAGTTCCTAACTAGTGCAGCCCTTCTAAGCTAGAAGGGCTGCGCTTTTTCCTAACTAGTGCAGCCCTTCTAGCTTAAGGGCTGCGCTTTTCTAGCGCAGCCCTACTTAAAAAGTGAAGGGCTGCTACTGAAAGGGCTGCTGTCAAAAAGCGCAGCCTACAGGCCTTTTTCAGCGCAGCCCTTCTTCATTTTTCCACTAGTGATAGCCTGTGTTGGCTCAGTAGGAAAAAAATGTGGTGAAAACATTGCAATGAAGTATTTGCATATGAGTGATAGGAGATATAATTAACTTAATTAAAAAGTAGTAACCACATTTCAAACGAGCAAGTCTTTGCTATTTGGAAACTTTGTATATACACCGCAAAGCAAGTTTTCCTTTTTCATTTTTGAGTTCTGTTTGTGGCAAAAGTTGACCTGTCATGACCATTCAACTGAAACTGAGTTGAAAACTAGAGGGTTTTGGTTGAGTTTGTCAACTTGTTCCATTGAGTGGTTAACATGAGTAACATGCTCATTTAAATGTCTAGATTCAGGCTGGAACTTGTACAAGACATCTGACAGGAAACCAAGCATCCCTGTGTCATGAAATGGGTTTAAATTTTTGTTTGGCAACCCATTTAACATTCTGTTTCTTCTGAGCTTTTGATTACTATATATAATTGTATATACAGCTCCCATATCTTGGATAGATATATCTGTAGAAGTTGGAGACACCATACTTCTAGCTTTGGGATTATGGTGGACAAAATGGAAGGCTGATTAAGAACATCCTTGCTTTAGTAGAGAATTCTAGTGTTCTTTAGTGGAGTATAAGCAGCACAATTGCTACTGTTCGCAGAAACATGAGCAACCATCTTTGATGCTACTGGGTTTGGTTTTTCGTGGATTTAGTTGCTTCTTAAATGGGATGTTTTGATTTGTTTTGTTGTTGTGGTGATTTGTGAATTTTGGTGTAGAAATTATTAACAGCAATGTAAATGGTTTTATTTGGTGTAGAAATTTTGGTGATTTGTGAATTTAGTTGCTTCTTAAATGGCAGGTTCTTTGATTTTTATTTTTATATTTTTTTCTGTTTCTAATTATGATTTTTTTTTCTTTTGCAAGTTTGTTTGAGTTTGATAGGATGACTTTGGAAAGGTTGAAGGTTGAAGATTTATATATTGAAGAAGAAATGATTTCTTTCTAATGTATTAGATAGATTTTTTTGTTATTATTTATTTAATTAAGGTTGTAAATTATTCACAAATTTTGATTTATCATTTCTATTTATATTGTAATTACTTTTATTACATATATAATAATTATAATTTTTCCTCTAAATTTGCATTATTATATTTGATAGTGACAAGTCTGACCCAACACAATAACCAATGAAAAGTGGTTACTACAAATCTCAACATTGCACCATAAAAATACAAGCCTGGAACATTACATTTGAAAAAAAAGAAAGAAATTTAGCATCCGAATTTTCAAATTTAGCATTCGACTTCAGAGTCGGACGGTAATTAGCATCCGACTCTAAAGTTGGACGCTAATTAGCGTAAAGTCGGATGCTAATTAGCGTCCGCCTCTAAAGTCGGATGCTAATTATCGTCCGACTCTGAAGTCGGATGCTAAATTTCTTTCTTTTTTTTTTCAAATGTAATGTTCCAGGCTTGTATTTTTATGGTGCAATGTCGAGACTTGTAGTAACCACTTTTCATTGGTTATTGTGTTGGGTCAGACTTGTCACTATCAAATATAATAATGCAAATTTAGATGAAAAATTATAATTATTATATATGTAATAAAAGTAATAAAAACAGTCTCTGAAGTCGGATGCTAAATTTGAAAATGCAGACGCTAGATTTTTAGCGTCCGCTTAGCGGACGCTAATCGAAGAATTAGCGACTAGGGGTTTTGCATCAGCCATTTAGCGTCCGTTGACGGACGCTAATAACTTTAGCGTCTGATCCCGTGTTTTTAGCGTCCGATTTTTGCGGACAGAAAAGGGTGACATTCTTGTTGTGGCACCTATTTATGAGATTTGTGAAGTGCAAGGTCACTCATCTAATGAGTGTCAACACAATACCATGGGAGCGGTAACTGAGCAAGCTAATGCCCTCCTAAACACAAACACAAGACCACAAAACAACCCATACTCAAACACATATAACCTAGGTTGGAATAATCATCCGAATTTCTCTTACAAAAATAACCAACCTCAAACTCCACACACTAACTACTCCCAACCAATCGGTTTCCAACAAAGACCACCATTCAACCTTTCATCATCCTCCTCTCGACCAACCTTGAGACTATCATGGAGAATTTAGCTTCTTCTCAGGCAAAACAAGTTGAATATCAAGCCAAGCAAAATGAATTCTTCAACAACTCTCTTCAACAAATCAACGCTCATAATAAATTGATGGAGAATCAAATGACCCAACTTGCCTAACAAATTAATCACCTCTTTAAACCTTTAGGCCAACTTGCTGGGAAAACTGAACCAAATCCTAAGGGGCATATCCATGCTATTTCATTTAGGAGCGGTAAAGAATTGAAAGAGCCTACAAAGAAGGTAACTGAGCAAAAGCAAACTGTAGAAGAGGTTATAGAGTAGAGTGACGAAACTCAAGGGAAGACGGTTTTGGAAGATGATGCTAAGAAGACTGAGAAGCAGGAACCCACTATCATTCCTATTGAACCATACAAGCCACCTGTTCCATTCCCTCAAAGATTGGCACAAGCAAAACTTGAAAAGAAGTATGAGATGCTCCTTGATATCTTGAAGAAGATGCACATCAACATCCCTTTCTTGGATGCTATTTCTGAGATGCCTTCTTATGCTAAGTTTTTGAAGGACATGCTCTCTAATAAAAGAAATATTGAAGAGAATGTCATTGTTTCACTAACAGCTGAGTGTAGTGCTATTTTGCAGAATAAGCTTCCAGAAAAGCTAGGAGATCCAGGCAGCTATTCCATTCCCGTCAAGCTTAGAGATATTGCTATCAAGAATGATTTGTGTGATCTTGGGGCTAGTGTTAGTCTCATGCCTTTATTTATCTGCAAGAAACTCAACATGGGCGAACTAAAAGCCACGCGCATCTCTCTCCAACTAGCTGACAGAACAGTAAAGTTTCCACTTGGTATCCTTGAAGATGTTCCTCTTCGAATGGGTAAATTCTTTATTCCGTGTGATTTTGTTGTTATGGAGATGAAAGAAGATGCACAAGTTCCCATCATCCTTGGGAGACCCTTTTTGGCCACTGCTGGAGCCATTATTGATATGAAAAAGGGTAAGATCACCTTTGAAGTAGGTTATGAGAAGATGGAGTACACACTCACAAACTCCATGACTTCTCCTTCTATGGGAGAAACTGTTTATAGAGTGGATGCTCTTGATGAGGTGATAGAAACCAAGGCCTTCAGTTTGCAACTTGATGATTCATTACGTACAAACGGTCTTGATGGGTAGTGCTGATGAGGAAGATTGGGAGACCAAAGAATACAAGAGACTTCCACTAGTGGAAAAAACTCCATGTGGTACTTGTCAAGTGCTTGGGTTGAACAATTAACCGAAGACTTGTGAAAATTTTAATATTAAAAATTCACAAGTGGTTCGGTTGATAAGTCCACCGGAGCACTTATTCACAAGTGCTTCGGTTGACTAGTCAACCGAAGCACTTGTGAATAAGTGCTCCGGTGGTTCAACCCAAGCACTTGCACACGTTTTGTTGGCTCGCGCTACACTTATGTTAATTTCTTGAAGGACGCGCTAATTATAATTAACACGTTTAATTTGGAACGAAATCAGTTCCTCCTCCCTCATCAAACTCCTCTCTACTTCGCTCCTCACGAAATCAGTTCCTCCTCCCTCATCAAACTCCTCTCTACTTCGCTCCTCACGAAATCAGTTCCTACTCCCTCAAACTCCTCTCTACTTCTTCACTCCTCACGAAATCAGTTCCTCCTATGTACTTCGCTCATCATAACCCTCAAGAAATCAGTGCAATTGCACTCGAAATTGGGAATTAAATTTTCTTTGCCGCCAATCTTCTCCGTCAATCAGTTCAATTGCACTCGAAATTGGGAATTAAATTTCCTTTGCTGCCAATCTTCTTCGTCAATCAGTTCAATTGCACTCGAAATTGGGAATTAAATTTTCTTTGCCGCCAATCTTCTCCGTCAATCAGTTCAATTGGACTCGAAATTGGGAAAATCTTATCCCCGTCAATCTCTCGTTGAAGTCGCTGCTGGTGTCCCGGTCAATCTGCTGCGCTAAACTCCCGAGGTTTCTCTCTCTTCCTTATTGTAATTTGAGTCATCAATTTGCAATTTTTTTTGTGGTTTTAGTGGTTGTTTGAGCGCAAATTTTGGTCAATTTTCGGCATTACATCCAAGTATGGAATTTTTTCATCTAATTTCAGTTGTTAATATTGAAACCTATGATTTATGAATTGCGAGTTTATGAACTTGCGAGTTGTATGAATTTTTATTTTTGGTATGGAATGGCGGTTTATTTACAATTGTGAAATGTGAATTTGTAAATCTTGATCAGGATGCTACTGTCTGCTGGATTCTGGAGTAGACATGGTATATTTTTAGAACACCCAAATAAGACTGTTTTGGATGTTATGACGTTTGTTATGCTTACTAACTACTGGATGAAAGCTCAGTTTGAGGAGAAAGATTGATTTTCAAAAGCTCATATCTTAACATATACATAGATGCTCTTGTCCTGTGTCCTGAAGCGCAAGCAGTATGGTTTAGAATACTGAATTCTAAGTAAGACTATGTTAGACATTAGGTAATTGTGCAATATATTCCAGCTTATGAAAAAAAAACAATTTAGTGGGTCGATGAAGTTTATCTTTGCTGCAGCAGTGTATCTGTCATGTGATTATTTAAGATTTGTGGAAATCTCAGTTAGGATGCTGGACCTATTGAGGAAAGCTTTGTAACTAATTTTTTTGTGGTAGTAGCTCACCTGCTTTAACTGAATCTGACAATAGTACCATTGTGCTGATGTTCTCTAATTAAAAAATACTAGTAGAAAGAATTCATTGCAGGACAAACGGCTTCTTAATTATATGAATTTGCTGCAATGTTTGGATTACATGTATTTTTAATTGTATTTAATTACCCTGGTAAGTACCAATAAGTAGATTTAGAAACACACTGAACTAAAGTTGTTGACAAATTGTTTTATAATGCCCAATTTAATGATCTCAACTGGATTACATGCACTTCTTCTGTATGTTTCTCAGACCATTTGTTTTTTTAACTCCTCCACATTGCATTCTGAATTCTTGATACCTTTAGATACTATAGCATGTACGTATATAGCATGTACGTATGACTGTGACATGCTACTGTTTTATGCAATGTTTTTTGTAAAAAAGGACCTTATAAGGAAATTATACAGTGCCTCCATTATTTTTGCCTATATTTTCCCCGCCCCTACTTCTTATGGTATATCTAGGTGACGTGGGTAAATGAGAACAGCTGCTCCATACTCCTATAGTAGAAGTGTAGATTAGTAAGGGTCCTACATTCCTTTACATCAATTCTTTTGTTTGGTCGAAAGCCTTCTTTTTCTATCCTGCCTATCTTTTCGCCTATTAAACTGTCATGACTAAGTCTCCATCATTTATACTAGTTTTATATGCACACTATTTGGCGGAAAAATATCGAATTCTTCCCATCTAATAGAGGCACTTTATAATAATTCTTACTTGTTACACGGAAGTCGATGATCTTGAGAAGGTTCGTAACATTTTTCCGTACCCATATAAACTATGACTTAGTTTCATCCTAATTAGTCCTTAAACAACTTATTAGACTAGAATGTATTACATACTATGGTATGAAATAGATAAATTTGACCTAAAACCACCTTTACTTACACAAACTTGCCTAGAACAATCAAATTAGAGTTGTAATCGTCCTAATACTACTCAAACAACATATTAGATAAAATGTAACCTAAAATTACTTGCAATGGTATGAAATGGATGAATTTGACCCAAAACAGCCGAAAACGGCCTTGAAACGGCCTTTACTAGCACATACTTGACTAGGATGATCAAATTAGACTAGTAATCGTCCTAATAGTCCTTAAAAAACATATGAGACCAGAATGCAACCTAAAATTACTTGCTATGGTACGAAATGGATAAATTTGACCCAAAACAGCCTAAAACTGCCTTGAAACAGCCTTTACTTGCACAAACTTGACTAGGAAGATCAAATTAGACTATTAATCGTCCTCATAGTCCTTAAACAACATATGAGACCAGAATGCAATCTAAAATTACATGATATAGTACGAAATGGATGAATTTGACCCAAAACAGCCGAAAACGGCCTTGAAACGACCTTTACTTGCACATACTTTACTAGAATGATCAAATTAGACTAGCAATCGTCCTCATAGTCCTTAAACAACATATGAGACCAGAATGCAACCTGAAATCACATGATATAGTACAAAATGGATGAATTTGACCCAAAACAGCCTAAAACGACCTTGAAACGGCCTTTAGTTAGCTTGCACAAACTTGACTAGGATGATCAAATTAGACTAGTAATCGTCCTAATAGTCCTTAAACAACATACGAGACCAGAATGCAACCTAAAATTACATGATATAGTACGAAATCGATGAATTTGACTCAAAACAGCCGAAAACGGCCTTGAAACGGCCTATACTTGCACATACTTGACTAGGATGATCAAATTAGACTAGTAATCATCCTAATAGTCCGTAAACAACATATGAGACCAGAATGTAACCTAAAATTACTTGCTATGGTACGAAATGGATGAACTTCACCCAAAACAGCCTAAATCGGCCTTGAAACAGCCTTTACTTGCACAAACTTGACTAGGATGATCAAATTAGACTAGTAATCATCCTAATAGTCCTTAAACAACATATGAAGACCAGAATGCAACCTAAAATTACATGATATAGTACGAAATGGATGAATTTGACCCAAAACAGCCGAAAACGGCCTTGAAACGGCCTTTACTTGCACATACTTGACTAGGATGATCAAATTAGACTAGTAATCGTCCTAATAGTCCTAAACAACATATTAGACCAGAATGTAACCTAAAATTTCTTGCTATGGTATGAAATGGATGAATTTGACCCAAAACGGCTTAAAATGGTCTAAAACGACCTTTACTTGCACAAACTTGACTAGAACGATCAAATTAGAATTGTTATCGTCCTAGTAGTCCTTCGAAAACATATTAGATTAGAATGTAACCTAAAATTACATGATATGGTACGAATTGGATTAATTTGACATAAAACAGTTTTGAAATGGCCTTTACTTGCAGAAACTTCACTAGAACGATCAAATTATAGACTTGTAGTTATCCTAGTAGTTCTTAAACAACATATAGAAAAGAATGTGACCAAAAATTTCATGCTATGGTATATTATATATATATATATAAATGTATTTATTTGATCTTATTAATTATTAGGTTTACAACACCCAAGGGAGAGTCATTTACTGTTGAGGAAATCAATGAAGTTCGAACAAGTTTGCTTCCTTCGTTACGATTGTTGTCTATGAATTTAATTTCTAAATACGTTGTAAACGCGTACTTTAAATCTATGGTAATGTTTTGTAACTCAATTCTACACTTTATATATACATAATAATAGTACGTATTTTAGTTTTGAATGTTTCTTTGTTGCATTTTGAATTTCACGTGCACTTTTTTGTATCATTGTACATATCATGTTGGTGATATCTGAAGGGGAAGAGGAGGTTAAGTATGGTGGTGAAAATGAGGCTGCAGGCGCTTTATTGTAAATTGTAATATACACTTTTAGGAAGCTAATAATACTAGCGCTGGTTTTAAAAAAAAATACAACAAGTGCTTCGGTTGATGAATAACAATCAGAGCACATGAAGCACAAGTGCTTCGGTTGTCTCCTATCAACCGGAGCACTTGATCTAGTCTAAGCAATTAAACAGCATCAAGTGCTCCGGTTGTTAGTGCAACCGGAGCACTTGTAAAATTATGTGCTCCGATTTTTAACCGGAGCACTTGAGAAATTCTCAAGTGCTCGTATGGGGTCTGCTACGGGTGAAATACGGAGCACTTGTAGTGTTTTTAACCGGAGCACAAAATCATTCTTGAGGACGAACATGATTCTTCTATACTTGATGCAGTAGTCAAGAAAGATGTTCTTAAATTACTTGATCCAAATATGATGAAAGTAGTCAAGAAAGATGTTCTTGAATTACTTGATGCAGGTATAATCTACCCTATCTCATATAGTAAGTGGGTTAGCTCTCTTCAGGTAGTCCCAAAGAAAGGAGGCATTATGACCGTTGTCAACAATGATAAGGGTGAGCAAGTTCCAACTAGAACTGTGACAGGGTGGCGCATGTGTATTGATTATAGAAGATTGAATAAGGCCACCCGAAAAGATCATTTCCCCCTCCACTTCATTGATCAGTTGTTGGAAAGGTTGGCAAAACATTCCTTTTTCTATTGGTTGGATGGATATTCTGGTTTTTTCCAAATTCCTATTTATCCAAGTGACCGGGAAAAGGCTACTTTAACATGTCCTTATGGCACCTTTGCATATCGAAGGATGCCATTTGGACTATGTAATGCTCCTACCACTTTTCAGCGTTGCATGATTGGAATTTTCTCAAGTCTTATTGAGAACTCTATGGAAGTGTTTATGGATGACTTCTCCGTCTCTGGAACATCTTTTGATGTTTGCCTTGATAATTTACAAAAGGTGCTCCATAGATGTCAAGAAGTTAATTTGATTCTCAACTGGGAAAAATGTCATTTCATGGTGCAACAAGGAGTTGTTTTGGGTCATATTGTTTCTCATCTGGGCATTGAAATCGACAAAGCAAAGATAGAGGTCATTGAGCAGTTACAACCTCCTAACTCTGTCAAAGGAGTAAGGAGTTTTCTTGGTCATGCGGGATTTTACCGCCGCTTTATAAAAGATTTTTCAAAAATTGCTCGACCTCTAACTGAGCTTTTAGGCAAAGATGTCCCTTTTGTGTTTACTGACGATGCTTGTACTGAGGCTTTTCACAGGTTAAAAGAAGCTCTCATCTTTGCCCCTATAATTCAATTGCCTGACTAGAATCTCCCTTTCGAGATTATGTGCGATGCTAATGACTATGCAGTGGGAGAAGTCTTGCGTCAGGGGAAGGATGGAAAACTTCATGGCATCTACTATACAAGCAAGCTCTTAATCCGGCCCAGATGAACTATGCCACAACAGAGAAGGAATTGTTAGTAGTGGTATATGCGATGGAGAAGTTTCGATCTTATCTGGTGGGGTCAAAGGTGATAATTCACACTGATTATGCAGCCCTTAAGTATTTGATGAGCAAGAAAGATAGTAAGCCCCGCTTGATTCGGTGGATCCTGTTGTTACAAGAGTTTGACTTGGAGATTCGAGATAAGAAAGGCGCTGAAAATGTTATTGCACATCACCTTTCTCGAATTGTCATTGATGATGAAGGTGATGAGGCTCTTCCAATTGATGATGCTTTTCATGATGAGCAACTCCTAGCTCTAGCCAATGCGGAGATCCCATGGTATGCTGATATAGCCAACTATCTGGCTAGAGACACTATTCCTCATGGTTATTCGTCGCAACAAAAGAAGAAAGTCTTTAAGGATGTGCAGAGGTACTTTTGGGATGATCCCTTCCTTTACAAGTCTTGTGCCGATGGGTTGATTAGAAGGTGTATTCCTGGAAATGAGATATCCTCTATTATATCTCATTGTCATGATTTACCTTGTGAAGGTCATGCTAGTACTAATAAAACTGTAGCGAAAATTCTTCAATGTGGTTTTTATTGGCCTACTTTGTTCAAGGATGTTCATAATTATGTGCATTCTTGTGATCGGTGTCAAAGGACGAGAAATCTTTCCCGTCGGAATGAGATGCCGCTTAACACTATCCTTGAAGTGGAGATATTTGATGTGTGGGGTGTAGATTTTATGGGTTCGTTCCCTTCTTCTTATGGGAACAAATATATTTTGGTTGTTGTGGATTATTATGTCTCCAAATGGGTGGAAGCTCTTGCTTCTGCCACTAATGATGCTCGTGTGGTTAGTAGATTCTTCAAGAAAACTATTTTTCCTCGCTTTGGTATTCCATGGGTTTTGATTAGTGATGGAGGTAAGCATTTTCTGGAGAATAAGTTTGAAGCTATGCTTAAGAAGTATGGTGTGCATCATAGGGTGGGACTTTCATATCACCCACAAACTAGTGGCCAAGTGGAGATTTCCAATCGTGGGATCAAACTATCTTAGAGACGGTTGCGAGAATGCGAATAGATTGGGCTGCTAAAGTTGATGATGCATTATGGGCTTACAGGTTAGCATTCAAGACCCATATAGGTACTACCCATATCGTCTTGTTTATGGAAAATCATGTCATCTTCCTGTTGAGTTAGAGCATCATGCATTCTGGGCTATTAAGAGCCTCAATTTCGATTCTGAAACGGTAGGTTAGAAGAGACTCCTTCAACTTACTGAGCTAGATGAGCTTTGTCTTGATGCTTATGAGAGCTCTAGGTTGTACAAGGAGAAAACTAAGAGATGCCATGACAAAGGCATTGTGCGAAGAGAGTTCAAGGAAGGAGATTTGGTTCATCCTTTTTATTCCCGTCTGAAGCTATTTCGTGGTAAACTTTGTTTGTGGTGGTCGGGTCCATTCAAGGTTTGTAAGGTTTTCCCTTATGGTTCAGTGGAACTCTGAACCGTCAAGATGACACTTTCAAGGTAAATGGCCACAGATTGAAGCAATACCGAGCTGGAGATCCTATTGCTGAAAGAGTTGACATCATACTCTCCATCCCTTCATCTGAGTGATAATTGAGGAGGTCGAGCTACTGACCTTAAAAACTAGCGCTTATTGGGAGGCAACCCAATTTCCTATCTTTTTCTCTTATGTTTTCGATTTTCTTTTCCTTTTCGTTCATAAAAAAAAGTGCCAACTTTTTTTTAGTGTTAATAAACGTCTGATAGCAGGTCACACGCTCGAGCGCAAATTTGCTCGACCGTGCAGTCGAGCCAGATGGTATGGGAACATCCTTCGCCCAGCGCACGACCGAGCATAATACCGCACAACCGATCCACTTAGCGCACGACCGAGCGAAAATCTGCTCGACCGTGCGTTCGACACAGACTGTTTGGGAAATGTTTTTGGCAGCTCTGCACGACCGAGCAGAAATATACACGCCGGAGCGACATACAATATGTGTGAGCGCAAACCTGCTCGACCGTGTGCTCGAGACAGATGTTTTAGAAAGTAGATTTTGCTGAGCTGCACGCCCGTGCGACCTGATGCTCGACCACTTTAAACCCTTCTTCACCTTTTTTTTTTTCTCTCTTTCCTCCACACACACAAATTTGACCTTCTCCGTTTCTCCTTACTCTCTCTCTCCCTCTACCACCTCCACAAATCATCACGTCCCATACATTCCGGCGACCACTCGCCGCTCTCTCTCGCCGACCGTCACCCGTCACCGGCGCCCTTTCAGCAGCCTTTCCGTCCTCTCCCTCCTTCTTTTTCCCCTCTCTCTCAATCAAAATTCTGAAAACCCTAACTTTGAAATCACATTGGGGGTTTTGTTGTGGCTCGAAATTGAAGCATATTGGGTAGCAAGGACGCATTTCTAAGGTTTTTGGAAGTCAAGAACGGATTCATTGTGGGTATTAGACACCCACCTCAAGTTTGGTATAATATTTCCACTCTCCTCTCCATCTTTTAGTGTTTTTTATTTTCCTCTTTGAAATTCATTGCACTCTTTGCTTGGCATTGCTTTGTTGGTTGATTAGTTACTTGTTGGCTATACTTTCTCGATTTCTTGCTTAATATTAGACCTTTTTGTCTTGGCTTGTGAATCATTTGGTTGGATATTCATTTGGTGATTGTGTTATGACATTGTTGATTATGTCTTTGTGATCATCATGCCTTCTAGGCCATCTAGAGCAAACCCTTCCTGACACACTTCCTCTTCCCATCTGCACAATGCCCGTGACCCACCCCCTCCACCCGCACTTGACCCACCTCCTTTGGACACCCTAGGAATCCAGTTCACATGTGAGGCCTACTCGTTAGCGGTCGTCGCCTCCGCCCTACTCGTTTCTACGACCCTCAAGTAGCCACTAACTTAGGCATCGATGGTGACCTTCAACAACTTATCACCCTCAAATTCCTTTCTACCCTAGAGGTCATCCACTCTAACACCAAAAACCCTCGTTCCATTACTTTCCAACTCATGAACGAGTCTCGACACCTAAACCGAAACCAACTAAATGCCATTTTTGGTTGGCCTATCGAGGGGTCTCACGACCCCCATTCCGGTCTCTTTGAGAGATATGATGATAACACCTTTTGGAACCTCATCACTGGTCAGGCGGTTTATTATCCGCAGCGTGCTAAGGCCTCTGGGGTTGTTAGCCCCAGCCTGCGCACCACACATCAATTCCTGTCTTTGACCATTTTTGCCAGGGGCGATAGTGCTGAGTTGTCACTTCGCGTGAGCTTTACATTTTTTGGTGTCTTATGGATGGGGCTAGTTTTTTGAACCCTGCTATGTGGCTTATGGACCATTTGGATGAGGTTACCCGATCACGCGGTGACATTACTATTGCAGGTATGATATTTGTGATTGCTTCTTCTTTTGGTACTAATTTGACAGGTCACCAGGTCATACCAGGTAGCACACGCCTTGATCTGAAGGCTTTCCAGACCATGGGCTGGATCTCCAATGAGGTCACTATAGAGGCGTATGTTTGGAGGGTTGGGCAACGTCCTTATGCTTACCTTCCAAACTCGGGGCGCACCGTCATCTACGACCCGGAGCACTGGCTTTTTGCTCTAGATTTCTCGTGGATCCCAGCTGAGGAACAAAGCGGTGAGCTTAGCCATGCTCTTGAGTCGTCTACTCAGACTGACAAGCTTCCAATCCTCCCTTATGTGTGCTCACCAGCTTGATGCACTTCGTGGAGATATTGGGAGCCTTCGCACAGAGGTGTAGCTGCTCCATCAGTCTCACTCTGATTATGTTGATGTTATGCAGCGTTCTGTGGATGTGATGACCTCTCAGCACCAGGCTTTCCAGGCCACCTATGGTGATGTTCCCGAGCTACTTCGCAATCTTCGCGCATGGCACATCTCACAAGGATGGACGCCGGGCAGCTCTAGTGATCATACCATGCATGATGCTCCTCCTGATCCATGAGTTACCTTTATCCCTTCTCTTTTCATGCTTCTTCTTCTTGCACATTGAGGACACTGTGCCATTTAGCTTGGGGGAGGGATTTACCACATCATCTGTACATATTCATCATTTAGGCATATTTATATTCTGTTTTCGCATATAATTTCATTATTAAGTTGCATTTTAGGTTGCATTTAGGATCGATCTCTGCTGATAGTACACACTAAGCCTGGTTCTATGCTCGTCTCTATGTGAAGTCCAAACATGATTTGAATAACTCTAAACTATTTTTGATCTCTCCTTGCTCGTTGTGATTTGAATGGTTTGTGGTAAGACGGTTTGATCCTCCCAAGGGAGACTTGACTATACTTGTTAACCAAAAATTTACCTAGTGTGGTTATTTGAGCCTAATAGACTAACATCTTTTTAGTCTTTCTTTTCATGTGTGATGCTCTTCCCTGACTATTATTCTTTAGAACTTGCATTGATACTCCTCGAGACCGCATTGACTTGTTTATTCATTGAATATGATTGAGGCAATTGTTGTTTCAAATCTACATGGCCAAATGCTACCAACATTAATTATTTCCCTTTTGTCACCCCTCTGAGCCTAGCCTGTTTCTTTTGATTAACTATATCTTGAGCCCTTTACCTTGTCCTACCTAGGGGATTGTGAAGCTATGTTGATGAAGTTAAGTGTGACATTGGAGATATTCTGTGGTGTTTGATTGCATTGAGTTCAACTCCTCATAGTTACTTTCTTTTAAACTCCTGTCGATTTCCTCTTGTAGATAATTTGTGAAATACTTTATTGAAAAAAAAGAGAAAAAAAAATATGGTGATCTATGTCTTTAGTGCGTAATAAAAGGAAATTGGAGTTTATAGTTGAGGAGTTATGAAGTAGCTAGTGAGAAAGAGAAAATGAAGTGAAATTAAAATGTGTGTTTGAGGATTGGTAATTGTTGTCAAGTGTGTTTGAAAAAAAAAAGAGCTTCACTTTCCCCTTTGAGCACCACTTTTCTAGAACTTTATTTCCACACCCATACCTTAAGCTTTTATTACAACCCATATAAAGCCCTCATGATTCTTTGCATATAACATATTCCCGTAGCGGTGGAGAGTGAGAAGATGTGTAAGCTTATGATAGGATATAGTCAACGGAATGGAGCTTTGAGCGATTATTTGACCCTTTTTTTACACATGAGTGTTGTGTGCACGACTAGAGTGAGAGTTATCATGTATGGTCAAGGCAAGCTTGGGGGAGCAAAGTAGTAATATTGGTTGTCAAGTCACCATTATGAGATCTAGGACTTGGATTGAATAGTTTTGTGTTTCTTCCCTTCATGGTTCCATTTTCACGTTGAAGATTGATTTGAAAACTGTGCTTTGTGTGTGTTTGAAGAGTTTTTATCTTACTCTTCCCTATGTTTCATGTTGGAATACATCAGGACAAGCATGAGTTTAGCTTGGGGGAGTTTGAGAAGTCGGTTTTTAGTTGCATATAGGTAGGTATTAAGTCTCATTTTCATGAAGATTTTAGTGCATATTAGGTCTAATTGCATGATTTGGGCATTATTTTGAACCATTGTGTTATTTCGAGATACTTTCGAGTCTTTCATGTGATTTTCATATTATTGAGGCCGATTGTGACTAAGAGAATCTAATATGGTTTATAGATGGTCTAGATGGCGGTTTCCGGATGCGAGAAGATGAGTTTGAGTGCTTTTGGAGTTGAAGAAATCACGATATCAAAGATTACTCTCTTTGTAGGACCAAGCAGAACTTCGCTTGCCCACGCACCAAGGCGCACGCCCAAGCAGGATCTCGCTTGCCCACGCACCAAGGCGTACGCCCAAGCAAGATCTCGCTTGCCCGTGCATAATTGTAACAAAACCATTAAAAATCTTATGTTTCGCGGGCACGCCCAAGCATAATTCTTCTTGCCCATGCACGGTTTTGCACGCTCGTGCAACTTCTCGAACAACCGTGCACGCTGTTGACTGACCATTTTCGCGAATTTTGATTATTTCTTTTTTTCAGTTTAAGGAAATTATTAGGTTTTGTGAAACATACTTTTTGGTACTTTTTCATTATGAGAGAAGAGACTATTACTTTAGAGAGCTTCCGAGGGAAAGACTCCATTATTGAACCTTTAATTCTACAAGTTTGATCCATTCAAGTAAAGACTAAGTTTTTCTAATCTTTATTTTTCCTTTATTATTATTATGTCTTTCAATTTATTTATCAATTGCTTTGTTATTTCAATTATGAGTGAGTAGTTTTATAATCTAGGGTTAAGTTGAACCCTAGCAATGATTAATACATGAATCCCTCCCATAATTCCAAATTGATGTGTTTAATTGTTCTCGCTTGATTGAATTATTCTTATTTTCATTATTATATTAGGGATAGATGATTTTGAATTGATTCCTTATGTCTGGTTTTCAATGGGAATTGAATTTAGATGGAATTGTTGATTCAATCAAGAGTATGAATACATCTATGGGAATAAGTAGATAAGATTACTAGGAATTGTTTGTGATGCCATGTTTAATGTCTCTTTCTTGCATGATTCCATGGGAATAGGTTTGATTGCTTGTTTAGAGTAGCCATCGGTACTCGAGAGAGATCTTTGGTAGTTATAGAGTGCATTACTACTTTTGAAGAATTGATTATGTTTATTGGGATGGGAATTATTCATGTATTATTCGTGCTAGTGGGGATACTTAATTCTAGATGTTTTTATTAATTGATTTTATCTCGTGAACTATCGTTAGTTGTTATAGTCTAGTGTTAGAATTAGTTCAACGCCTTTTCCTATTGTTTGTCACTTGTTTAGTTAAATTGAGTCAAGATTTCTAGTGTTTGATACTGTTTGTCCCTATGGATTCGGCCTTGACTTACCCTACTACATAGTTAGGAGGAGTAGTTAGGATAATATTTTTGTTAGGTGCGCGACACGTCTATCAGCCTCAGAGCCTGTTTCATCTTCTTTAGCTTTGTGACAACCTTATACATTGCACACCTTTGAATATTCAATTGCCATCCATTTCTAACCACCTCCATGAATTTTTTAGATTGAGTCCATATGTTAAAAAGCCTTAATGGTTTAGGCCTACTAACAACATTTGACTCTAATCTAATCACACCAAGGCACACGCCCAAGCAGGATCTCGCTTGCCCACGCACCAAGGTGTACGCCCAAGCAAGATCTCGCTTGCCCGTGCATAATTTTAACAAAACCATTAAAAATCTTATGTTTCACGTGCACGCCCAAGCAGAATTCTGCTTGCCCGTGAACGGTTTTTCACGCCCGTGCAACTTCTCGCTCGACCGTGCACGCTGTTGCCCGACTATTTTCGCGACTTTTGATTATTTCTTTTTTTCAGTTTAAGGGCATTATTAGGTTTTGTAAAACATACTTTTTGATACTTTTTCATTATGAGAGAAGAGACTATTACTTTTTTGAGAGCTTTCGAGGGAAAGACTCCATTATTGAACCTTTAATTCTTCAAGTTTGATCCATTCAAGTAAAGACTAAGTTTTTCTAATCTTTATTTTTCCTTTATTATTATTATGTCTTTTTCAATTTATTTATCAATTGCTTTGTTATTTCAATTATGAGTGAGTAGTTTTATAATCTAGGGTTAAGTTGAACCCTAGCAATGATTAATACATGAATCCCTCCCATAATTCCAAATTGATGTGATTAATTATTCTCGCTTGATTGAATTGTTCTTATTTTCATTATCATATTAGGGATAGATGATTTTGAATTGATTCCTTATGTCTGGTTTTCAATGGGAATTGAATTTAGATGGATTTGTTGATTTAATTATCAAGAGTATGAATATCTCTATGGGAATAAGTAGATAAGATTACTAAGAATTTGTTTGTGATGCCATGTTTAATGTCTCTTTCTTGCATGATTCCATGGGAATAGGTTTGATTGCTTGTTTAGAGTAGCCATTGGTACTCGAGAGAGATCTTTGGTAGTTATAGAGTGCATTACTCCTTTTGAATAATTGATTATGTTTATTGGGATGGGAATTATTCATGTATTATTCGTGCTAGTGGGGATACTTAATTCTAGATGTTTTTATTAATTGATTTTATCTCGTGTGCTATCGTTAGTTGTTATGTCTAGTGTTAGAATTAGTTCAACGCCTTTTCCTATTGTTTGTCACTTGTTTAGTTAAATTGAGTCAAGATTTGTAGTGTTTGATACTGTTTGTCCCTATGGATTCGACCTTGACTTACCCTACTACATAGTTAGGAGGAGTAGTTAGGATAATATTTTTGTTAGGTGCGCGACACGTCTAGCAGCTTCAGAGCCTGTTTCATCTTCTTTAGCTTTGTGACAACCTTATACATTGCACACCTTTGAATATTCAAATGCCATCCATTTCTAACCACCTCCATGAATTTTTTAGATTGAGTCCATATGTTAAAAAACCTTAATGGTTTAGGCCTACTAATAACATTTAACTCTAATCTAATCACACATGGGCAATAATCTGAAATTCCTTTAGGGAAGATGTTCACATCTGAATTTTCATAGAAAACACCCCACTCACTGTTCACTAAGACTCTATTAGTCTTAGAAAATACTCTGTCATCACCATCTTATTTATTAGTCCAAGTGTAAAAAGGACCTTGAGTAGTATGCTCATGAATACCACACTCCCTAATACAATACCTGAAGTTATTCTCCACTTCATCCAAAGTAAGAGTAGACCCCAACCTATCATTCAGGTTCAGTACACTGTTGAAGTCCTCATGGACCAGCCAAGTTGCAGTTATACACCTACTGAGATTGATAAGAGCTTTCAACAAATCCTCCCTCTCTGCAGCTTGATTAAACTCATACACCGTAGTTACCCAAAAAGTCTTGCAGTGCTTATGTGAGTGATTTTATTATGGATGAATTGACTATCACATTCAATGACATTCACAAGAAATTTACTAGGGATCTAAGCAAGCCAGATCCTACCCCCAAAATGTTGTTGATAGTTAGTGACACTGCTCCATGAACTACAGATTCTAAGAAACACCTTTGCGAAGTTACTAGGTCTCACCCTAGTTTCAAGGAACCCATACAACCCATAAACATGTTGAGTTCCGAACCACCTAATATCACCATGCTTCCGAGGGATATTAAGTCCCCTAATATTCCAAAAACCCAGGCTATCCATTAGGGGGTCGATCAATTCGGCCTCCTTCTCCCCTCCTCCTTATCATCTCCCTTTTTATCATTCTGGACTTTATCAAGAGCGGGGCTAGATGAAGGATAATATGAAAACGAAAATAACTCTGGACCTAAGATCATGAAACAAAATGCCTCAACACTAGTGGAAAAAAACCCATCAAATGCGGTCAAAACTAGGCTTACGGATGCGATTTTGGTCTGCATCATATGGGCGCGCAGCTGATTTGAAAAATAATCTGATACGGTTTTGAATAGGACCACATCCGAAAGTACGGATAGGGTTTTTGTTTTAAAAAGGACAGCAAAAAGCACATATCAACAGCAACAACAGTACTAGAAAACAACCAAAGCCTAACCAAAACATAGAGACGAATTTATAGGACGTATTAATTAATAAACAAGGCGAATTTACAGCAATTAAACATTAAAAAAATAAATTAAAATTCGAAAAAAACCAGATCTGCAAACTAAATTAAAGAATAAATATTATACAAACAAAAAATAAACTAGATTATACAAATTAAAAACGAATTTCGACGATGTCTTCGATGATGCAAACAAAAATCAGATCGTAAGGACGACAAATGATGTCTGGTGAAGATGATGTCTTCAAACGATGAAAATGGCGACGGATTCGACAATGAACGACGATGAATTCAACGAGCACAACGAGAACGACGATGAATTCGACGAGAACGGCGACGAATTCGACAAGAATGGAGAGGATGTGTTTGTAGTTGCGTTGTTCGTTGAGAGGACGGAGAGAGGAGGGATTAGGGTTGAGTGTTTGAGTGAGGAGAGAGAGAGGAGGGCGTCGTGGTTTGAGAGAGAGGAGGGCTTCGTGGTTTGAGAGAGAGGAGGGAGTGTCATGGTTTGAGTGAAGAGAGGAGAGGGGAGAGAGAGGGATTAGGGTTTGAGAGGGCAGGAAATGGGCTAGGGTTATGGGGGTTATAAGGGAAAGAAATGGGCAGCAAAGTAATGGGCCAGCACATCTCCAGGTTTTTTTTTTTAAAATGAGAAAATCTGATGCGGTTCTAAGAACCCAATCAGATTTCAACAAAACTGCATCAGTTTTTTAATCTGATGCGGCCACAGGAGGACTGCATCAGATTTTCTTCCCAACTTTCCTTCCTATTTTTTTAATTGATTTTCTGATGTGGTTTTGTAAAAACCGCATCTGTTACTAAGTGACATATAGGGTTTTTTCCACTAGTGCAATCATATCCAAATGTATGCACTATCAAATATCGAATAGTACCAAGTCAAAATCAAGATCAATGCGACAACTAGGGAACTAATCACACATGAAAGAACAACATTAACACATATATGTCAGTTTCTAGGCATAAAAGCTCATTTAGTTTAAGGTGTTTGCACAATAAAGTTAAATCGAGCCAAAGAGAGATCAATTCATCTTACCACAAACAATTAGCTGTGAAATAATTGTGCTATGAAGTATCATGAACAACATGAGTGACACTTAACAAATGTAGTAAAATACCAATAAGGTTCTCAAATAGTCTTAGCAGTAGTCCCATAGAAATATGCTAATGCAACTAAAAAGCAATACAATTTTTTTGGTTACACGTAAACTCCCACTCCTAGTGAATGGTACAAACCGTGCAACATCTTACGAAAGCAATAAATCTACACTAGAAAGCAATAAAAGATAGAATATTCGTTCCCCAACCTAGAATCATCAGTGTCCTCACTACAAGAAACAAGAGTAGAGAAGGAACCATAACCAAACCCCGAAAATCATCCAACACCAAAGTCTCCCACAAGTACTTAAGTTCACCACTAAAACCACACACAAATCCCAACAATCCAATCAATGTGTACTAAAGAATCTCAACAAGATGGCATCAAAATAAAAATTCAAGCAAAAATTCAGAATTAACATCAAGAATGAAAACAATAGACAATAGATACTTACTACCCAGCGAAATGGGTGAAATGTAAAATATGCTCGAAAATTACGTCTTAATGCTTCATGAAGACCAACTTAAACCAACTTGTGCCACCTGTAATGAATCTAGTACAACCATTGATAGGAAAAAAATTAGAAGTTTGGAAAAATAATTATATCAGAAAATTAAAAAAAAAAAAACAAAATCAGATTTAATACAATAGAAAGAGAAAGGAATAAGAAGAAATAAAACAAAAAAAGTGAAAGAAAGAAGAAAGATAAAAGAACAAAACAAGGGGAAAAGGAGTTGTGTTGCTGCGAAGGCAAGAGGATCATGAAGGTTCTGCGCAGGGTGATGGTGGTCGGCGGCAGGAAGGCGAAAGGAAGCGGTGGTGCAAAGGGGTGAAAGAAGGAAAGGCAAGAAAAGGAGAGTGAGATGGAGGGCGATTGGTGGTGCAAGGACCAGGAAGGGTGGTCGCAAATTTCGAGGGTATCGGAGATGCGTTGGTTGTGGGAAGATGCTGAACATGGCGATGGTTGTCAGTGAATGTCGGCGAACTGGACGAAACGAATGGCAGAAAATTGGTTCAGAGATGGATGTGGTGGGGAGGCCTGCTGCGTGAGAGAATCAATAAGGAGAGCAAGGGGGGGTTGGTGATGGTGGTGTTCTGTAGGGACGGCTGCTCACAGTGTGGTGTTGATTCTCTGCCAGAGAAGAAGATGGCGTGAAAGGAGGGTAACCTGCAGAGGTTGGTGAAGGACGAAAGAAATAAACAAGGGAAAAAGGGTTCGAAAAAGAGGAGTGGGTGGTGTGCGGTGGATGCCGACGATAAATCCAGTGGTAGTGCGCCGCTACAAGATGAAGGGAGAAGAAGGTTGCTCGCCCGGTCTCACAGAATTCCACCCGGTCAATCTCAAATTTTGGCGCGCCCATGCGACTTAGCCCGGTCAACCGCACAAAGGACACTTAGCCAAATTTCTGATTTTTTTTTTTACTTTTGCTCCAAAACACTTGGGCACCAGTAGGGCAGAATCCGCCCGGTCATTCGACTTGACCAACACTTCAAAAAAATTGTAATATTTTTTTTGAAAATCTTGTTCCACCTACAATAACAAAAAAAAAAAAAAAAAACAAAGTTAGTATAATCACTAAAAATTAAATGACGAAACAAGATAAAAATCAAAACAAATAAATAAAGACAAAAAAGTCAAAACACGGATTGTTTTCCGAGAAGTGCAAATTTCAGGTCTTGCATGACCGTTTAAGATTAGTAGACTACTCATAATAGTTCAATGCTCTAAGAAACTTATTATATGGTCCTGCAAACATCTCAGAGCATATTATGTAAGAGTGAAAAGGAAAAATGAAAAAAGTTAGTTCTAATAATCTATGAAAACTACAAAAAGAAAAATCAAAGGAGAAGTTATGTTTACAAGAAGAAAAAGAAAAAACGTTAGTCTTTTTACATGACTCAAAAGGAGGAAAAGGAATTGAAATGTCGTTATTTACATTATCATGTGAGTCCTTCAATGGGGAAGAAAGAAGGAAAGATGGAGGATATAATATAGGTGAAGAAGGAATAATGTCAAGTGTTTGTGAAAAGGAAACATGAGGCTCAGAAACAGTAAGTGGTGTCAATAAAGACTAATAAATCACCTCCCTCTCAACTTGACTTTCCTCCAAAGAGAAAATTTCAACCATGGTTTCTTCCTCCTGCAAAACACCCATCACATTAGTCATTCTTTCAATCTTTTCATCATCCCAATAGCTCTCATTTGTTATCCAACCCTCATTATCATCATAAATAAACGGGTTGGGGCTAGAATTATGAGCAGATTGACATTCAAATTGGGAAGATGGGTCAAAATTATTTACTAATAATGTCACATCACACGAAGAAAAATCATGAGAAGTAGACTAACAATTAGAACAATAAGGGGGTGGTATCATGTAGGTTTGGGTTCAAAGAGCAGATAAAGACATCTCCCACTCATAAGTATCCCTAGCCGACCACACAATTAAATCCCAACAATAATCAGGTGATTGGAATAGAAATCCCCCATTAGGCATTAATTCTACCATAATCCTAGTCTTTATTTAACCCTTCATAAACCACTAGGCACATATCCCACAATTATTCAATTTCATGATTAGGATCAACAAAATCACCAAGCCTATGATAGTACTTCCAAAATGCTTCATTCTCATACTGAGAAAAAGGAAAAATGCTCTAGAATTACTAACATGTACATGGGGTTCATAGAACATATGAGGTAATTCAGGAGAACTCATGCAAAAATTGGGAAGATTTTGATATGATGCATCAAAACTGTAAACATGAGAATCCCAAGAATTATTACTATGTTGCCTAGAAAAAGAATTATCCCCATCATCATAATAGCTTGACTTAATCATACAAAAAAAGAAGATATATACAACTTAGTCACACCAACAATAAAAATTAGTAAATAAAATTATACCGTCTCCCAGGCAATGACGCCAAAATTTGATAGGCTTTTGTACACCTGTCCCAAATAATTACTAGAAAACCTTCTAATAATGTAGTAGGGTAAATAGGGTCGAATCCACAGAGAGATAGTCGTTTTAATCTAGCTTCTATACTCTAAGAAAACTAAATAAGATCAGAAATATGTGAATTAAGTATCTAAACTAATACATAAAGAAAATCAAAGTAAAAAGACCTAGGACAATGGTGCACCATGTTTATACTTATAATCTATCAAAATATCATCAATAGTTCAATTAATCAAATATCTAGAGCACATGTTATTTATCCTACGGTCGGGTCTTGACGCTCTCAAATCAACATAAGCTAGTACTGCCGCTCAACATAATCAGATTTGCTAATTGTAGGTAAGCCTCTAAAGAGTACCATCTCTCGATCTATGACTTGATATTAGCAATATTTAATCATACAATTAATCAGATTGCAAGATTAACAATAAAAACACTAATCAATTAGAGAAATCAATAACTAATAAAACCATGAATAAATATCAATCAATAATCATATCATATCAACATGGATTCCCAAACCCTAGAAATAAAAACTACTCTATCATGAAATAAATAATGAAATCTAAATCTACAAAGAAAAGCATAATCAAAGAAATCAAGGAAAGAACCTAATAAAACTCATGAATTAACGAAGAAGAATAAAAACTAGGGTTTACAACTAAAAAAAACTAGAGAGAAAGAGAGGAGAAAGCTGAACTAAAACTAAGAATAAGAAAAATAACGTGAGAGGGACGAGGAGAGAGAAAGAATGAAAACCTAATCTATATAATATTCAATAACCTACTATGACATGAAATTAATTTACAAGATAAGGGAAGTCTTAAATAAATCATTAATGGACAGATTAGTGATCCGCGCGTACATGTGACAGACTCCAGCAGAAACAGTGCAATCTTACGGAAGGTATAACCACTTGACTAGAAGTCTCCCCATGGCGTGCCATCTATCGTTGAAAAGCTCTTCAAGTCTAGTTATCAAAAAAGCTAGAACTACTCGATTTCAATAAGCTATTATCGAAATAGTAGGCGTGACTCTTTTTCCACAATCCTTTTAATGATTTTCCTCGTTGTTTTAGCTCAAACTCATATGATGAAATATGCAAACGATCTCCAAGTGATCCTAATCCTCAAGTTTAGCTAATCATACTCCAAATACGTACTCAATGCCTGAAATTCATCAAAAACAAGAAAACATACCGAATAGGAGTAGAAAACCATAACTTAAGAATATAATGCAATAATGAACCTAAATATGAAACTAAATACTAAAAAATGCAACTTTATCAGCTATCCATTAGGGGGGATCAATTCACCCTCCTCCTTATCATCTCCCTTTTTATCATTCTGCACTTTATCTGTCCTACAAAGCTCACTCTTAGGTTCCTTGTCATTCATAGTATGGTATATCCTATGAGTGTGAGTGGGGCGGGTATTCCCTTGCTGCATAACTCCTCCAGGGTCTTTTGTAACTACATTATCTTCTAGTTGCTCCTCTTCCTGTGGATGTTGAGATATAGTTGCAAGCTTGTTCCTATGGACAACCATATTCACCATCTGTCGTGATGGAGCAGTCTTCTGAACCCATTGCATCTTCATTTGAATTTTCCTTTTTGCAACTTCAAACCTCTTCTTCCTGCACTCCTCCATGGTATGACCTATACCTCCACAATCAGTGCACTTCGCAGGTATACACTCATACTCCATGATTCAATATTCCTTTCTCATTCACAAAGGTTACTTCACTTGGGAATACCTGATTAATAGATACTTCCACAAGTACTCGAGCATAAGCTAACATCTCCTTTTGAATTCGGAGGTATCCTCCTTCGTACTTTCACCGTGTGGCTAATGTTTGGGCCCAATATGTCTCTAGGCCTCCAGATCCAAGGCAAATTGTGATATTACCCCTGATGCATTCAGAAGGTTGGTCCATCGCTAAGTCCATTCCAGGACAGACCCAACGTGACACCCATATTTCGTCATTTCCAATGCCTGTAAATGGGGAACATATCCCAATTTATTGAGATAATATATAGCACACCTACAACTTCTCTCTAGACTTGAAGTTCCAATACTGACTTACGTGTGGAGGGGTGATCGCGAAACCACCTCCAGAGTAGTCTAACCTTTGTTTTGCAGGTATCGAGACACTCTTGAATCTTATAACACATCATTGACCAGCTCCCCTATTCTACGAGTTCTCACCCGAGATAAAAGCTAAAAAAAAAAAGTATATTTAGGTAAACAAGGAAAATGAGTCAAGGGTAACCACGAAACCGCATCAAAAGTTGGGTCTCTGGCCAATCTGGCTAAAATCGGGCACCAAAACAAAAACTAAATTTTTGGAAGCATTACTTCATGAGATTTCCAACAACAGGCACTGAGCTGCCCCCTCCCCCATGAAGATTTGCGATTGCTACAACCCTCTTGGTATCAGTGTAAAATTAGGAGGAACTTAAAAAATTCTTTTAGCTGGTTGAAGAGATTTGATTGTACCCAATAGGATTTACAATTATTGCATATAAAAGTTGCGCTATGCTAAACGTACATGTCTCAAATAAACCTGCAATCTGCATGTCAGTTATGAAAATATTAACGAGAATCAGTGGCGGATTTACAGGGGGTACAGTGGGTACAGCTGTACCCCCATTCCCAAAAAAATATATGAAGGAAATAAAAGCAAAAAGGAAAAAAAAAAAAAAAACTGCTTCTGATACAGACGCTACTCACGCGTCCTTTTGTTTCTCTCTCCTATGAGCTTCTCTGTTATACTAACGTTTCTTTTTGACTCTCTCTTCCTCATTTTTTTTTCTTCTCTCTTTCTTTCTTTATTCCCTCAGACTACTCAATACTGCCATAACCTTATTTTCTTTCTTTTTCGCCACTTTGCCGGAGCCTTTCTTTCTTTTTGTCGCCAATTCGCCGGAGTCCGGAGGCCAGAATGTCAGAACGCCTAAAGCGGGTCGCCACTTTGCCGGAGCCCGGAGGCCAGAACGATAGTCGCGGGTCGTAAGAAGAAGGCAGAAGCCCAGAACTCATAACTCTATTGGTTGAGATATTTTTTCCAGAATTTATGAAATTTAAATGTTGCAATTGTGAAATATGGAATTAAGATTATTTGAATGGAAAAGTAGAGATTACTTGAATTGATATTGAGATTATTGAAACAGAAGTTGTGAATTGAAATGAGTTGAATTTGGAATTAGATGTTGTGAAGTGTAATTTGAAACAAGGAACTTTGAAATTAGTATCTAATAATATGTTTAGATATACTAGATGTGGAAGATGGAAAATAAAAGTTTCTAACCGCTTCTAATCTATGAAAAGTCGTCGGATGCATTTCTAATTTTTATTTTTCTGAAATTTATGTATTTTTGTCATTTTAAATTAGTTGTTATTTGAATCATTAATTGATATTGCATTGTATTTTGATTTGAATTTTTCGTCGTAAATCAACTCAAGTATTGTATTTTGTTTTATTTTGTTTTTTCTCATCCGTACCCCCATACTGTAATTCCTGGATACGCCACTGACGAGAATCCACCGATAACATATAAAAACTCATGATTACACATGCATTATTTCAACAATTATTGCATTACATGAAATGATGGAAGACCGAAGCCTTAGATTGTTGGTCCTTAAAGTCTATAATCCTAAGGCATTCCATCGCAAATTTTCAAATTACAAAAGTTACTAAATTATATCCTTCTTGCTGCCCTCGTGTATGGGCATATATAGCTTCGAAAATGGGAAATATTTGTAAACAGTGACATTTTAGGGAATTTGTAGGAAAGTGTTGGTAGCTTAAAGTACATGGTAACTTGTCGCATTAACCAACATGACTGAAGAAAGGGACTCCAAGAAAAACAATGCCATTGAAAATCCTCTCTATGACAACAAAGCCTCGAAGGACTCCAACACCAGCTAAAATAGAACAATTGGCGATGGGAGTTTGAACGGTTAATTCTAGACGACTGATATCAGCAAATAGCTGATTAAGTTCGGTTATAGGTTCAATAAAAATTGCACCTAAGGTAAAATTGAGGAAGAAGTTGCCATTTGAGGAGGTATTAGCAATAATAACTGTGCCGGGCCTGCCCCCATCTTTGAATGTGACTTGAATATTGCTAAGGGGTGTGGCAGTGGAGTCGCCAGTGACATTAAGCGAGCAACGAAGCGTTGCGTTGATAACTCCGTGGTGGCAGTGAGGAATACAAGGACTAGTGCTACAAAAACAAAGTCTGGTGAGATTTTGGTAGGGAATGCTGCCATTTTATCTTTTAGGCTAGTTCTGATTCTGGTTTTGATATGAAATAAGGGTTGAAAAGGGTGGGTTATTTATAGGCATATGTTGCTTTCACAGTTGCACTAGGGAGTCTTGAAGGAATTATAAATGGACGAAGTGAAAATGATCTTAACACTTGCTTCTCCAACTTGCCATTCTGCATAAGGTTAGATATGAAGTTAGTTTATGAATACCACTTATATTAATTTTGAAAAAATGGGGATACATACATTAATGCTTTGTCATTGCATGATGAGCTATCCTTTTTCCAAATCACAGTGATTGTTATTTCAACTTTCCATTATTGTCTATGCATGCTTATCCTTATATACTTCCTCCGTTTCTAAATAAGTGCAACATTTGCATAGTGTTTACTATTCACAGTTTAAACTTTAATTAGCTTCGGTGATTTACATTTTAGGAAAAACATAGTCATGTGGGATCTTGTTAGATTCGTCTGAATGTGAATTTTTTTAATATGAACTTTTTATAATTTTTACTTATTAATAATTGAAGATATTAATGGTTAAAATAATGCATTGGCAAACGTGCAAACAAGAAATGTTGCACTTATTTAGAAACGGAGGAAGTATATATTAAAAAAACTTGTATGAACCGGGTGCATATGATAATTAGTGTGTACCCTATAAATGTTATGTAAGTTGTAATGATTACAACTTCTACTATTTTATTTTTCTCTCTCCTCATATTTCCTTGCCTTTTCATTTTCTCTCGCATAACTGGATCATTATCTGTCTCTTCAAGTTCGTACTCTGTTTTTCAGTTTCTGTGACATAGTTGATTGTACAATTGAACCTATTATAGAAAATTGGGATTATATTGTCAGTTTCGATATAGTGTGTTTGTGTTTGGTATAGTGTGTTTCTCTATGCTATAGTATATATATGTTTATTTGTGACAGTATTTCTTTGCGCTATAGTGTGTTTGTTTGTAATATAGTGTCTTTTTTTTTAGTGTATCTATTTGTAATATAACGTGTTTTTGTGTATTATCGTTGATTGTACAATTGAACCTGTTATAGAAGATTATGATAACATTGTCAGTTTCAATATAGTATTTTGTATGTTGTATAGTGTGTTTCTGTGTGCTATAGTGTTTATTGGCAAAAGATATAGTGTTTATTTCTGTTATACTCCCTCCGTTTCATTTTAATTTACTCACTTCACTTTGGGGGAGAACCAAGGAGTTGTACAAAAGTATGAGAGAGAAACTGAAAAGGTGGAGAGAGAAACTGAAAAGTGAGAGAGAGAAACAAAAGAGTGAATTAAAATATTAAAAAGTGAATGACATGGGTGGATAAAGAGGATAAAGTAGATGTGATATGTTACCAAAAAAAAAGCAACACTGTGTAGATTAAAAAGAAACGGACTAAAAAGGAAAGTGTGTAGATTAAAAAGAAACGTTTGGAGTAGTATATATATTTGTTTGTGATAAAATGTATTTCTTTCTTATATAATGTATTTGTTTGTGATATAGTGGGTTATTGTGTATTTATAGTAGTGTGTGTCCTGATTCATGTGCGTTACACTGGTACATGCTAATATTTTATTGTGAACCAGGTCCACACACACCCACACACACACACACACACACATAAAATGAGTAAAAAAAAATAAACAAAAGTGTGTAAAATGAGCAAAAACATAGTAAAATGAGCAA